>NC_056749.1:431958974-432036474 GCF_019279795.1 Protopterus annectens
GGAGTTCTGTCAGTCTTAGTATATGCCTGGAAAAGTTCCATTAATTTTCAGAAAAAAAATATTAAACCAATTTAGTGATCCATTGTTAAAACTGAACTTTGCTAGCCTCTTAAGAAGCAGTTTATGTTCAACACCTTCAAAAACTGTTGTCATATATGCAAAATGTCCAGATGTTAACTGCCCACCATTTATGTTATTCTAAATACTACTGGCAGTGCTGTCTTACCTCTTCTACCTCTTATAAGTCTGCATGGCCCCTTCTGGTTCTAATCCAATTAATGACTGCCTTCTGCAATGCCTTTTCCACATCCACAAACTACCCTGTATTCACTCATTTGTATGATGCACTGAATGGTAATAGTGATTAAGGCTTTATTGAAGCCTTGCTGCTGGGTGCACAGGAGCCCATATTTGTTCACATGCTCAGTTGTATAGTGATATATATCATTTTTTTCAAAGATTTTGGTGGAGTAGGCCCAAAAATCCTTTGGAAATTTTAGGGGAGGGCACTTTTGGTAGAGGCAGTATTATAGAATGTTTTAATGATCTGGGTATAATGCCTTTAGTTTGAGACAGATTATAAATAAATGTGATTTTGGCTATACATGGTGTAGCCATCCTTAAGAAATCTGAAGTTTATATCCTTAAATATTTAAATATTCTCAAATTAATGATCCATGTGTATCTGTAGTAATCTAAAACCCTATGCATTCTCTTGCATTGACTAAACATGTACTAACATGGCCCAAATCAATAAAAACTAATTGTGCAGCCTGATGTTTTAATCAATGATTTTATAAAACACTTCTTTCATGCTTACATTAAATGAAACTTAAATGGAGTGAAATAGATTGTATGAATGAGCTTGAGCTCTGCCTACTAAAATAAACTATATGTGCAGATTGCCAGTTGTAATACTTTGTGATTCATTTTATGTGGGAAAGCCTGCATGCAATGGTTGTGTGAGCATTTAAATGTGATTAAAAAAGTACAGAAAAAATGCACTGTATAAACATTCAAAATCCTGTTCACAATTCAGAGGAAATGATGTTTGTCTTATAGGGTGATACGGACAGGTATTTATCTATTTATTTAGAAATTAGCTGTTCTGACAGTTAAGATTTGGGGATAATGTGTGTCTAGGTCTAAATGACATTAAGCAAACTGAAGTTTAAAATACAAATTAAAATTATAAATCATTAATAAGCAACAACACCATGATTAGGCTGCAAAAGTCATGTGATTTTTGCTTTCTTATTTAATCTGTATCTTTTGTATGTGTTCTTGTTTTTGAAGAAGTCTATTAAAAGAGAAAAGTACTACAAAACATTATCCATCGATATTCATTTGGGTGTTTTGTTGAAAAAATACACATACACACACACACACACACACATATATATATATATATATATATATATATATATATACATATATATAGATGTGTATGTATACAAAATGGATTTATGCCATGATATCGAAACACAAAATAAAAAAAAAAAAAAATGAAATGCTCCCCTGCAAGTTATATATACCAACTTCAGGATCACACAGCAATGCAGAAAGGGCAAATTTCTATTGTTAGCAGTTTTTGATATTCTGAGTTTTTGATCAAATTAATGGAATCCATATGTGTGTGTGTGTGTGTGTGTGTGTGTGTGTGTGTGTGTGTGTGTGTGTGTGTATTTATACACACACATATGGATCTACTTTAGATGAACGAAATGCCACTTAACTGAAACCTTTTTCACTGAGACGAGAAGACCAACAGCACCACAACACTGATGTCCTGGAACACTGACTATTCACTCCAGCTTAGTAACTGCTCAGCCATCCTGTTGAACTTTGCCCTTACTCCCTACGGTAGTGTGATCTCTGAGTTGGTATATTTAGTTAGGGGGGGGTGTGGGTGGTGAACCCCGCCACATGATTGGGCTTGATTTTCTTCTGTTTATATGTTTGTTTTGGATGGCGAGCAGTTACTAATCTTGAGTGAATAGTCAGTGTTCTGGGAAGTCAGTGCTGTGGTGCTGTCTGTCTTCTCGCCTCGGTGAAGTGGGTTTTAAGTGGCATTTTGTTCATCTAAAGTAGACCCTCACACACACACAGAAATATGGATAGCCATATCTATATCTACATATCTAGCTATATATATATATATATATATATATATATATATATATATATATATATATGGGTCTACTTCTAAATTTGAAACTTTCAAAATGTCAACTTTTTATGGTCAAGACCATAGCACCAAAGTTTTGAAATTTCAAACTGTTTAAATGGAGATCATTGTACAGGGCATAGCAGTATATTTAGTGTTTTCCTCACTGTAGTATGATCTTGGAGTTGGTATATTTAATTAGCAGGGGAGTGTGTAGGGTACACTGGGGCTTGTCCCCCCTACAAAAATGTAAAAAAATATTTATTTTTTTAATTAAATTTTGAAGTTTCAAAAATGTGATCTTATATAGAGGTGTGTGTGTGTGTGTGTGTGTGTGTGTGTGTGTGTGTGTGTGTGTGTGTGTGTGTGTGTATATTATATATATATATATATATATATATATATATATATATATATATATATATATATATAGATATAGAGGTTCATAGGTTCATACTAGGCTATCTGCCCTAGGGCATTTATAAGCCTAGCCAGAGTGTGTTTGGCTTTCGCCACCCATTTTAAATTAATTTTGCTATGCGTTTTTGAGGTTAGTATACTGTGCCTCTGTCTAACAGTGACACAGAAGTGATAGCCGGGGTAAACCTACGATCTCCCATCCACTCATCAAGATTCCTCTTGAAGAGAATCAATGTGGGACTCTGCCTAACCTGGACTGGGATTTTATTCCAGAGTGAAGGGAGCCTCTGGGTTATGAATCTGTCCCTCCAGCATGTCCTATTTATTTCAGTGCTGAGGTTCAAGTCTCTCGAGCGTGTAGCTCGATGGGATTTGGATTTTCTGAGGTGCAGCATGTCCATTAATTCTGGGTTGGACATGGCTTTATACGTCAGGCACAGATCGCCTCTGAGCAGGCGGTATGCCACTGAGTAGAGCTGGAGTTTCTTTAACCGGGCAGCATATGGCATCTGTTTGAGCCCTTTGATCCTCTTGGTGAGGTACATTTGGGGTCTTTCCAGTTGCTGCAGGTGTCTGGTAAGGTACATCCCAAAAGGGGCATTGTACTCAATTATGGGCCTGATGAGGGATGAGTAAAGAGGCACGATGACCTCCCTGATCTAGATGTGAATCCCTTCATGATTAGGTGGGCTATATAAAATGTTTTTCTAACCACTTTGGCCACGTGGTTGTCAAATGAGAGATTGCTATCTACTTGGGTCCCCAGGTCCCTAATTACTTCTTCTGTACTTAATGGATTACCACCTATGTGGTAATTTGTGGGCACTTTGTTTTTGCCAAAGGGGATGACTATACACTTTTTGGTGTTTAGCTTGAGGCCATGGCTCTGGCACCAGTTGTCTGTTTCTATGAGGCCCTTTTGGAGGATGCTTGTATCACCTGGAAAGTTGATTATGGCACCCAGTTTGCAGTCATCTGCGAACTTGGTCAGCCACAGTCCTTCTGTGTTGGCCTGTACCGCCGAGAAATATATACCGAACAAGAGAGGTCCCAGGACTGAGCCTTGTGGGATGCCACTTGTAACTGGTTTGGAGTCTGACATGGCTCCAGCAATTCTAACCATGTGGGTTCTGTCCTTGAGCCAGTTTGCAACCCATCTAGTGACATAGGGGTTTATATTTAAGCTGGTGAGCTTATCTATAATGCCCGAGTGGGGTATTGTATCGAAGGCTTTTGCGAGGTCCAGATAGGCTGTGTGGACCACCTTCCCCTTGTCAATGGCCTTGGTGACTGTTTCAAAGAAATCAACCAGGTTCAAGAGGCAGGATCTGCCCTTAACAAAGCCAAACTGGGTAGGATCCAGTGTCTGTAGGTCCCCAATATCTTTATTTATGAGGTCCATGATGATCCTTTCCATAGCTTTGCAGACCAAGCTAGTCAGGCTTATGGGGCGATAGTTTCCAGGATCCGTTGAGGCACCACCTTTGTGGAGAGGGACCACTGTTGCTGTACGCCACTCTTTGGGTACATATCCTGTAGTAAGGCTAAGATTGAACAGTAGTTTTATGTTTGGGTTTAGCTCTTCTTAGAGTTCATGTAGGATGCAGCCCGGGACACCATCTGGTCACATTGATGCTGTGTTTTTTGCTTTGGAGAGGGCGGCTCTTACCTGAGCATCTGAGATGTCAGGGGGGCAGCACTCTGTTGGGATAAATATTTGCCCTTTTGGTGGGGAGAGGGGGGAGAAGTTTGCACTGAACCTGTCAGCTAGGATGTTGGCAATGTCTGTGGGCTCGGTGTATTTTTTGTCATTTTGGACTAATTCTGAGCATATCTGGGAATTCCCACCTAGGTTCCTAACATAACTAAAGAAAGCCTTGTGATTATCCTTAGTGTCCTGTGCAATTTTTCTCTCGAAGCTGGCCTTAGACGATTTTATGAGTGCCCATAGTTTTTTGCTAATACTGATCAGAGATGCCTTCCCTTTTTGGCATTTTGCTCTATCATGTAGTAGCTTCCTCCTTCTATTGTATAGTTTGTTTATGGCTGGGGTCCACCAGACAGGACGCCTGCCTTTGGAGGATTGGGTCTTGGTTTTATTTGGGATTGCATGATCCATGCATTCCTGAAGGTGTTCATAGAATGCGTTTATAAAGGATTCTGCGGTCTGGGCAGATTTTCCACAGGCCCGGGGCTTTGAAGGATTTCGCCTCGGTTTTGAGGCATGTGAAATTTGCTTTAGAGAAGTTTTTCACTGTGGTTTTCTGGGCAGGGGTGGGGTCGGGATGTGAATATCCAGTGAGATTAGTTTATGGTCTGATCTTACCAGTGAGGGATACACTTCTGGTCTGGAGCATAGTGTCCCCATGTTGGTGATGATCAGGTCCAGTATGTTTTCCCCTCTTGTGGGAGTGGTAACAAGTTGTTCCATAGCATTTGAGTTTATAAATTCTAGGAACCTTTGGGCTAGGGTGTTGGAGCTAGAGTAATGCTCCCAGTCTATGTTTGGGTAGTTGAAGTCGCCCAATATAATGGTGTTTGGAGAGACCTTCATATTTTCCAGTATTCTCAGGAAGGCCAAGTGGGGTTCCTGTGTTTGGGAGGGTGGTCTGTAGCAGGCTATAAACTGGAAGGCAGTTTTACCCACAGTTAGTTGCACATGGATAGTCTCTGATGCTTCGTGCTGTGCCACCAACTTGGAGGTGTGGGTATCTTTGACGAATATTGATACTCCCCCTCCTTTTGTGGTTCGGTCCAAGTTTTGGGGACGAAAAGCATGGTATGAGTTGTAACCTGGTAGTGCTGGGGTGCTTTCGGGAGCCTTGAACCAGGTTTCTGTTACTGCACAGATATCAATGTTCTCCATGCTAAGGAGAGTTTCGAGTGCGTGCATCTTGAGGTTTAGACTTCTGGCGTTGAGTAGCATTACTCTTAGTTTCTTATCCCTTGTGATACCTATGGAGGTGGGTTTGTCTTTTGAGCCTTGCCTAAAAAAGGCACTATGGGGGTAGCAAGAGCCTTTGCCAATATCCGAAAGCCCAGGGGTGACAGGTGCAAGCCTTCCCTAGCGAAGCATCGTGGTTTGTTGAGCATGTCATCCCAGGCTGACAGGCATTGGATCCCCTTTGAATGACTCCAACACTTAAGCCAATTGTTGAAATTGATCATCTTGTCTTCATATTGTGGCATCATTCTTGGTGAGGATAAGATGCTACTCAAGGTCAGGGTCATACCTTTCTGGGCTACATGCTCAGAGAGCTCCTCTATGTCTCTTTTCATGTAGTCCAGGGAGGTACGTCTCAGGTCATTCACACCAGCATGGACAATGACTGAGTCATATTTGTACTTGCCTTGGAGTGACCTGAGTGCTTGTGTTATGTGGCGGATCCTAGCGCCCGACAGGCAGCTCACCGTGACCCTCTCCTTGTTCAGCCTGGTGAGCGGGACATCAGTGTGCCTGACGATAGAGTCACCTATTACAAGTGTATCAGGTGTGTTGTATAACCTTAAGGGCTGTGACTGTTCGGCACACTGGCTTTGTGAATTATGTGTTGCACGTGTTTTGTTTTGGGGTAGCAGTTGCTTGGGTGTCTGCTTTGGAGGTCTCTGCTGCTTAGGCAGATTTTTATTTAGAGCCTCCGAGTATGTTTTTGTGTGTTTATGTGTTTGGTTTGTTGTCGTGGTAGGTCTATGTGAGACTGGAATTGTAGTGAGTGTGGTTTCCTTCTCCTCCTGACTGGTTATGCCAGTACTGAGTTGAGAGAGCTTAGCCTCCAGTTTGGCTATATGGTTGCATCTCTCACATGTGTTGGAATTTGTTGGGAGGAGGAGAGGGTTGTCTGTGTACATGAGGCAGTTGTAACATTGCCTCAAGATTCCCAGATTCACCTGCTGGACCGGAGAGGAGATAGACAACTGACCTTTGGACATGCTAGAATAGTATTGGGAATTCTTTTATAATTGAAAAAAAGGGCCAATGGGGAACAAGGTACTCAAGGGGAGTTTGTGAGGGTGTAGTGCTTTTAATTTTTTTAGACCTGACTTATATAATTGCTTTAGTGAGCAAGTGCCAGGTAACTTAAATGCAATGTGTTACAGGTAACCTAAATGCAAAAACGACAAACATTAACTTTCTTACAAGTGAAACAAGGAAATAAGTACAGTAAGCAATGCAGATATCACTAGGGATCCACAGAAGTGCTAAAAGGCCACGTTTTATGTGGAATTAGCGTTTCAGGGAAATAAACAAACAAGCATACAAATAAAGCTAGATTCAGCAGGCCTGGATCTAGTCTATGCTACAGCAAACAGGGTGTACCAATTTCAGTAAGAAACAGTTAGAATATGCAGGCACTATAAGCCTTTAACCAGATATTCCTTGCTCAGAAGGGCAGAGTCCAGCCTCTCCTCCCACAAGAGTGCAGACCGCAATCCTTCCTAACGTAAAATAACTGGCCTGAAGCCCAAGTGCTTAAACCAGAACTAATACACTTTTAGAATAACAGGCACTGAGCTCTCAATCAGCAGTTCCTAACTTAGAAGGATGTAAGCTGCCTGTCCTGCCACCACAGTGCAGGCCACAAACCTTCCTAATGTAAACAACTGGTCTGAAGCCCAAGTGCTTAATCCAAAAGACTTAGAAATGATAGCTACACTTTAATCAAGTTACTACCAGCAGTAATAAATACAACTGAATACTTTAAAAATGCCTGGATTAGTGCTCAAGTTATACAAACAAAGCTAGATTCAGCAGGTCTGGATCTAGTCTATGCTACAGCAAACGAGGTGTACCAATTTCAGTAAGAAGCAGTTCAAATATGCAGGCACTATAAGCTTTAACCAGAAATTCCCAGCTCAGAAGGACAGAGTCCAGCCTCTCCTCTCACAAGAGTGCAGAACACGAACCCTCTTAATGTAAAATAACTGGCCTCAAGCCCAAGTGCTTAAACCAGAATTAATACACTTTTAGAATAACAGACACTGAGCCCTCAATCAGCAGTTCCCAACTTAGAAGGATGTAAGCTACCTGTTCTGCCACTACAGTGCAGACCACAAACCTTCCTAATGTAAAACTGGTCTGAAGCCCAGGTGCTTAAACTATAAAAGGCTTACAATGAGTTACACCAAGCAGTAATAAATACAATTGAGTACTTTTAAGATGACGCAAGAGCAAAATAAAGTAAGAAAAAACACAAATACAGTATTTTTTTTTTTTTGGAAAGAGAGAAAGGCAAGAGAGAAAGGAGTAGCAGAAACTAAGCTGATTGGCCTTCTCAAATGCTCTCCCTGTACTGGGTAGAATGAGGTAATGACACTAGACTGGGAGGAGGGTCCCAGATCAAATTTACACTAGGGGCGGGCAACTGCAAAGCCACCAACTATAAAAACACTATACCAACAGGGAGAGAGGGTGGGAAACAAACTGCAGAAGTGTTACTCCCAGCTGAAAAGCAGCAGTGAGCCTTTAAATGAAAGTTTTAAACAGCTAAAAGAGCCACTAGAAAAAAGAGTTTAACTGCAACAAGTTATCATAAACAAACAACCCAACAGATGCTTAATAAGAGTGGACAATTTCCAGTTAATACCTCACACACAGTGAAACTAGCTAGAAAAAATACACAGTACACAAAGTGCTATAAACAACAAAGAAATAAAGAACAAAATAAACAAAAAACAGGATATTTAATGTTATATATTGTAGCTCCGAGTTTGCTGAGTGTCCTTCCTTCGATAAGCTCACTATATATATATATATATACACACACACACAAATATATACCACACACCCACACCCACACACACACATATATATGCATATATGGCTCTATGTTAGAAGCTTGAGTTTTCAGAATGTCAAAATTTATATTGTCAAGATGATATGATTGAGGTTTTGAAAACTCGAACATCAAAAATCTACCTTTTTATGTTTTTGCAGTGGGCAATTATTATACCAACTCTGAGATTGGGCTGCATTGGAGAAAAAGGTAACTTCCCTGAGCTGCACTGTTCCTTAATCTCCATTTAAAAGCTTTGAGTTTATCAGAAACTCAATCATATCATCTCAACAGTATGAATTTTGAGTTTCTGGAAACTTGAGGCTCTAAAGAGGACCCATATACATATAGGTTTATAGGTATGTACTAGGCTAATGGCCCTGGAGTCTTTACAAGCCTAGTCCATGAAAGTGCCCTGGCATCATGCCGCCCAAAGTTACTTCCCAGTACCTCTATCAAGTAGAGCCATTGCAGTGATCCCCGGGATGAAATTTCTATTTCCCATCCACTCCTCAAGATTTCTCTTGAAGAGGGCCAGTGAGGTGCTCTGCTTGACATGTATGAGAAGTCTATTCCATAGCATGGGCAGTCTCTGGGTTATGAACCTGTCCCTCCAGCATGTTCTGTTGATTGCGGCAATGAGGTTGAGGTTTCTGGAACATGTGGTATGGAGGGATTTGGATTTCTTTAGATGTAGCATTTCTAACAGAGCTGAGTCAGACATGGCTTTGTAAGTCAAGCAGAGATTGCCTCTTAGTAGACGATATAAGACAGAGAATAGCTGGAGTTTTTTTGAGTCTGTCCATGTAGGACATGTGTTTAAGTCCTAGGATCTTCTTCATGAGGTATTTTTGTGGCCTTTCCAGCTGTTGCATGTGTCTAGTGAGGTACATGCCAAATGGGGCATTATACTCTATGATTGCCCCATTGAGGGAAGAGTAGAGAGAGATGATGACCCCTTTCTTCGTGGATGCAAAACCCTTGGTAATGAGATGTGCCACATAGAAGAACTTTCTGACCACATTGGCAATGTGGTGGTCGAAGGAGAAGTTTCTGTCAACCTGTGTCCCCAGATCTCTTATAACACCTTCAGTGTTCAATGGGCTCCCATCAATGTGGTAATTAGTGGGAACTAAGTTTTTCCCAAAGGGGATAATTACACATTTTTTGGCATTTTGGTAATTCCGGGGAAACGGGTTTTTTCCAAAGGGAATTTTGACACTGAGCTTAAGGCCATGGTTCTGACGCCAGTCATTGGTCTCAGTGAGGCCTTTCTGTCGGATGTCAACATCACTCTGGTAGTTAATAATAGCTCCCAACTTGCAATCATCTGCGAACTTTGTCAGCCAGATTCCCTTTGTGTTGGCCTGGACTTCAGAGAAGTAGATTCCAAACAGGAGAAGACCCAGGACTGAACCCTGTGGGACTCCACTCATGACTGGTTAGCAGTCTGACTTGGAGTCAGCTACTTTCATACTGTGGGTTCTATCTGTGAGTCTGTTTGCAACCCACCTAGTGATATAGCTTGCTGAGTTTTTCTATGATTCCTGAGCAGGGAATGGTATCAAAGGCCTTGGACAGATCAATGTTTTATGGCTCAAAGAAATGTAATGCATCCTCCTCAGTGATGTCATGTTAGGTAGGGGGTCCATGGTGTTTAATGGATGTGTCTCTGCCCATGTGCAGCATGCATCCATTAAAGTTTATGGACACATCTCATGTTTTCCTTGAGTTGATGTCACTAAGGTTAGTGATCACCTTTAATGTTCAACAGCATCAGCATCAGGAAAACTAATCATTCAAAGGATATTTCTAACTGAAAAGTAGATTGAAAATGTTTTCAGATGGGACAAAAAATTATAGAATGCTAATTACTGAAGTACAATAAATCCCTTAAAAATATATACAAAATATGCATACACATATATAGTACTACAGTGAATGTTGAACTACAAGTGTCCAAATGTATAAATACTTGTGTATTCATATATAATTATAAAACAATTTATAGCGAATGTAGTATAAATGAATACTTTTGTTTTTGGTCGGAATGTTTCTTTACCATAATAAGAATGTTTCTTTAAGAGAAGAGAGAATCCTTGCTATATTAGTCAGAGTAGGGGAGGTTGGTTGGTTTATTTGTTTATTTATTGCAGTATAATTGTGTATGTGGACTGGTCTACCAGCCCTTTCAGTGATGACCCAGGGACAAGTTTGATCAACAGCAAAATACAGAAAATGTAGAATATCAGTATTCAAGAACAGTATAATGCATCACCTACAGATGCAAAAGATGAAGTATTGGACATCTTCTGTTCCAGTCCATAGTACAGTCCATAATGCGATAGGTGTAAAATCACATAACTATATAGACTATATACAGTATGTGTAGCACCAACAAATATGAAAAAAGGATTTTTTACACATTATAGCTACAAGCTTAAAAAAAAATCTTGGAAACAGTTTTCCAGTATCGTGAAAATAATAGCATTCCACCTCATTTACAAGATGTTCTTTCAGTCTTGCTTTGAATACCTCCTGGGTTGTTGAATCTTATTTCAGAAGGAAGATGGTTGCATCATGCAGGGGAGAGTTTTCATAAGCTCTTTTGCCTACTGACATTTTGAATCGTGGTCTTATTATGAAGAGGCCATCTTCATTACTTTAAGTAATATATTCTGCCTGTTACTATTTGAGGATAGAACCAATATGGAGTTAATGGATAGTGGTGTCTTAGGTTATTTGAAGCGACTTCTGCCTGTTGATATCTGTGTTCTGTATTCGTTATAATTAGAGCCAGGGTTGTACAACTTCCAGTCAGTCTGTTTGGCCTAGTTGTTTGCTTGGGTCTATATCACTTCGTCGAAATGGCAGAAGTTCGAACACCATATGTTCGAACTTCTAACCTCAAAGTGCAAAACCATCAAAGGCTTAGAATAGTGATTTTTTTTTTTCCCCAGGGAAAAAAATCTCTGTTTCAAGAAACACACACACAACACAAGCACACCAAAAAAACAGCAATCCACACACATACACTTAAAATCCTACCTCTAACCCTACACTAAACTGTACATACACTACTATCTATCCACTTACCTTAACCCAAACCCTAACCCTAAGGTCCATCACTATCGCACACTCATCTGACCCTTGCCCTAACCCTAACTCTCCTATCCTGCCCTAACCCTAAAGTCTGTCACTATCGCACATCCACCTCACCTATGCCCTAACCCTAACGTCCACACAATTGCAAACTTACCTGAACCCGACCCGTAACTTTCCAACACAGTGCTGAAAATCGTGAAGCCACAGAAATGGCCCACCAAATTCTTTCCCTGGGAAAGAATTTGGTGTTCCGCGGCTTCGCAATAATCAGTTTTCGAACTTCACAGTTTGAACATATAGTGTTCAAACTGCTGAAGTTTTGACAAACTGATAGGAACCCATTTGTTTGACTATTGATGTAGACCCAGCTGTAGGAAGCTTTTGTCCAGCTGATTTGCATTTGGACCTGTAGCATTAATGTTAAAGATGCCAAGCAGTATCACATTTTGTTGTATACTAGAAGGGGAAAACTTGTTTGATGACAGAAATGGATTGAGGACAGTGGGGTATATATGCAGAAACAAGGTTCAGGTTGGTATGTCTTAGAGTGAAGCAAATCTAGTTAGGGCTTTTGTCATCATTTGCATTAGCTTTTATTATTTAACTGTAGGGCATATGTTGTTTCAAAATGTAATGAATGTACCCCTTCTGGTCTTGTACCAGATTGTAGGTCATTATATATCCTGTAATTGGTGTGAATGCAAAATTGACAGATTTCATCCTTCAGCTAAGATTCTATTGTAGCTAATATGTGGGGCTCTTCCTGTGCTATCTTTCCACAGTGAACCACTTGTTGTTATTTATATTAGCAATGTTGAAGTAAGCTGATTCCAGGTTCTTGCTTCTTATAGGGATTTTCCAGTAAGTGTTTTCCAAATGAGCTGGGGATCCAGGATTTTGGTTGAATGTTACCTGAGTTAACTATTTTGGAAGAAAGAGTAACATAGCTTAGACAATAATCATTATAGTAAATGTCTAATGTTGTTATGGTGCTGCTGTGGAATGGCTTGTGTTATGGACTATTTCTTTGTGATATGTTAACATAAAGGAAGAATGCTTGAATTCATTTCTGTAAACAGTAATTACATTTATTGTATATAGCAGCTTATTACGGTACTGTTATCTTGGATGAGAATGGTATGTGATAGAAGAAGATGAGAACAAGGAGAAATGTTCATCGATAACATGGACATTTAGGGTTTTGGATAGTGCATGGACATTTAGGGTTTTGGATAGGGCATGGACATTTAGGGTTTTGGAGAGGGCAGAATCTTAAGTAGGGTGTCACTGAGACTGTGAGGTGTTAAGGAGTGTTCCTTTTTACTTTCATGTGAGGTTGTAGGAGAAAGTGAGTTGTATTGAGAACTTGAGTTGAAGGTAAGGGTAGATGAATTCATGTAGGAGTGGGAGATTTGATTTGAGGAAAGGAATTCTGAGAATATAGTAAAGTGTGAAAGTGGTGTTATGTTTGTATGTGGTCTAGCTGAAGTGATGTCCTACAAAGGCATTAGAGAGGGAACAGAAGATAAGCATGTTAACAGATGGAAGAAATAGGTCAACTTATTGGCCATGTAGGTTGGTAGAGATAGGGAAGTGCCCTGGGCTTATTTCTTTAGGCAACAGCTATCTACCACCAAAGCAGACAGTAAGAATTAGAATGGTGAAGTTTGCAATTAGACATGTCCTGTGATAAAAGATGAGTTGGTCAGCCTTTGAAAAGAAAAGTAGAGAAAGAGCTGTAAGATGAAAGCGATATCTGTGAGAGAGGTTATGTGTTTGGTATGAAGAGGTCCTACTTCAGCTGATAGTCTTTGTGAAATCAAAAGAGGCAAGGTGTTGAGCTGGAGAAAGAAGATTCTTATAATAGGTGAACCTGAGCTTATTTTCTTTAAGGGATGCTTAATTAAGTAGTTCACTATCAGTAGGTTCTGTTCATCTGCCACCTAGAATGAAGAGGAGTGCAGGAGCACGTAGATTGCAAGAAGCTGACCTGAAGTAATCGGTAGGCTCACTACCTGCTACATAGGCTGGGAAGGAGTACGCAGATTGCAAGAATCTGACCTGAAGTAATCGGTAGGCTCACTACCTGCTACATAGGCTGGGAAAGAGTACGCAGATTGCAAGAAGCTGACCTGAAGTAATCGGTAGGCTCACTACCTGCTACATAGGCTGGGAAGGAGTACGTAGATTGCAAGAAGCTGACCTGAAGTAATCGGTAGGCTCACTACCTGCTACATAGGCTGGGAAGGAGTACGTAGATTGCAAGAAGCTGACCTGAAGTAATCGGTAGGCTCACTACCTGCTACATAGGCTGGGAAGGAGTACGTAGATTGCAAGAAGCTGACCTGAAGTAATCGGTAGGCTCACTACCTGCTACATAGGCTGGGAGGGTAAGAAGAGAATGGAATGCAAAAGTATATTTAATAGAAACAAGTGAGAATATAAATTCAATGTGCTGTAATCAAAGGATTGGTTTGCATCAAGTGATTATGGATTTATTACAATGTTGTGACTGCCGAGTGGGAGGTTATAATATTTTACATAATGTAATTTCTAAAAATGGATGTTATTTGACTAGCAGTAGATGTGGAGTTTGATATCAATGGTACTCTGAATATGGAGGGAGGTGACGTAGTCTTAACTGATGGTGATGAGAAAATGTAGTGTGCAATGCAAGATGTTTGCTATGTAAATGAGTTCGGGTTGGAGAGGGTTATGATGTGCTGCTTGGATATGCTGATAACAGTGGTTACTTAGGTATAAAGGAAATTATATGGGGGCAGAAATGAGGGTAGGGTAGAAGGCATAGCAGGGATCCTTTCCCTTGTGTTTCTGTACATTCAGTCTGTGAAGCGTAGAGAAGGAACTAGCTATCTTTAATAAATTTGCGTTTGCAATTTACCAACAGGAGACTCCGACTACCTCTGTCAGGTAGGCATATATGTATACAAAGTAAGGGAGTACTGAGGTGTGAAACACACACAATGAAATCATGAGTAGCAGTTTAATGTTTTACATGCTACCTGGAGAGAACGTTGAAATGTGGCATTCATTTCTATTTCCTTTTGTAATGTCTGCTACTAATACTACGTAGATAACAATTTAATTGTTTAGGGTTGGTACAAGGTGGCAAGCTGCATGGGAGTATGCTAGTATTAATTCAGGTTTAACACAAAACAAGCAAAGGTAATGATATTGGTTTATGTAAAGCCACAATTCCACTGAGTATAACAGTATTAATGAAGCAAGTAAGGCTATATCAAAACAGCTGATAAAGTTTGTTTACCATTTGTGAATGGAAATTAGATGTTCAGAGCAGCATAATTGTTGAACTGGAAGATGGCACCAGGAGGAATCTGGAAATTGTTTCGGCTAAAGGAGTCCTGAACCAGTGATGGATAAAGAGAAAGACACACTTAGTGAAAAAAACTGTAACACATCTGACCAAGGTACAATCAGTATTAAGTGCCTTGAAGCAAGACAAGTTACCTGTTAATGCTTTCAAGACTAAGGCAGGCATGGTATAGGTTAAATACACAGCTACCTAATAGGCAGGGTGATTTATTAATCACAAAAAGAAAGTAGAAGCAGTGAAACACTGGTATATACCAGACACTAATAAAAACATGAGGCCATTCTTAGGATTAGCTGGGCATTATTGGATGCCTGTACCCTTAACAGCAACCATAGTGTGTTCTTCCATAGACCTAACCAATGGGAAGATGCCACTCAAAGTAAAGTAGACAGTGGAAGCCAACTCTTCATTTAAGACATTAGAGATAGTATTATTTTCAAAGCTTGTATGAGCATCACCTGATTATAGCAAATTGCTAAGAGTCTATACTAATGCATCAGAAGGCATACTTAAAAGTAGTGCTACCACAAAATTTTGATGGGGAGATGCATCCAGTATTTTACTATGTCATAAAATAGGCAAGGCGGAAGCTACATATTTTGTAACAGAAACAGAATGCCTGGCTGTTGAGACAGAATTCACTTTAGTAACAGACCCTGCCCCTATTTTATAGCTATCTCAACAGAAACATATGAATGTAAAACAAAAATTGTGTAGGTGGGCTTTATATTTGCAGCCATTTATATTCAAACCATAACTCAGACTCCACTCACAACAGTGTGTATGCCCTGTCCTGGGCACACAGCCCATCCAGTGGGCAGGAAACAGATGGTTTTAAGCTGCTGTTGCAGCACAATATAATGTGTCCCACCCAGTGATGAGTACAAATGATCCACAACACTGATATAAATAAGAAGAGCTATAGCCATGTCATCTGGCTCCCTGGGTAAGTCATCAGCCTGTCAACACTCTATTGAGAACTAAAAAAAGTCTTTCAAAACAACTACCTTACTACAGTTATTAACACAATGCACTGCTAAAACACGTGAATGTAGGATCAGTGTTCATTTAAGAATCTGCAAAATCACCCGTGGTATCCTAAATGAATGCTGGTACTGTACTTGAACTCCATCAGTAATTAATCATAGCCCCTAGAAGTTTGTATCTGGAGCAGCCACCCCTTTTGCCCTACCATAAGTACAGCTCTATAAATAAGTATAGAACTTTTTTAATGGGGAGTATAGTGTAAATGAACAATATTGTTTTACAAGGAATATTTCTTTACCATAATGAGCATGTTTCTTTAAAAGGAGTGAGAACCTTTGCTGCATTAGCCAAAGTAAGTCTACTTTATGAAGCAACTAAAGATGTATAAAAGGAGGATTGAGAAAAGCCACTGCAAAGTTTGTTTACCTTAGTAAAGGGAGATTTGATGTCTGGAGTAATGGCGCTGTTTTACATTGAAAGAAGATATTTGGAAGAAGATGGAATTTGTTTTATTGAAGGAGTCCTGATATGCTGGAAAAGAGAAAGAGAGAAAAACAATTACTAGAGGAGCCTGTAGTAAAGCAGTATGGAACTGTTTTGAATATACTGGCTGTGAATTTGTTGTTAACCCTTGGACTTTTATTTGATAAGAACCTGCAAATGTTTAATTTTTTTAAATGTTTTTGTATAATAATTATTTTTTTCTAAAACTGGTGCTTCTGCAGCTGTTGGTGTTCCACAGTATATGCAAGTATGTATGCACTTATCTATCTGTCAATTTTATTGATCGAGATATATATTGACCAATATATAGATAAAGCATTTGCGGTGGTGGTGCTGTGGTAGCGTTGTCGCCTCATAGCAAGACGTTGTCCCGTTCGATTCTCAGCTAGAGCGTCTTCTGTGTGGAGGCATACGTGAATGGGGTGTGCCTTCGTTGAAGATTGTGCATCAGGGCTGGTAACCCGGTACGTAAAAATCCACTACCAATCATTAGCAGACCGGAGTTCCGCTGTGGTGACCCCCTAACCGGGAAAAGTCAAAAGACACAAACAATATAGATAAAGCGTGCACATATAATGTACTTCTCTTTCATACCCTTAGTCTTCACCTGCTGTTGCAGAAGTTCTGCTGATAAAGTAGTGAAGTAGCATACTATGGGATTCACCATGCCTACAACTGCTTTCCTCAGAGTTTCAAGCACACAATTGTTCATTTAAATGACTGAAGGGACATTACCAGACTATTATATTTTCATATTTCATGGATATGGACAAAGAGCCAGTATTGTAATGGGGAACAAATTGTACAGTTGCCTAGGACCCCTCATTTCCTGAAAAAAATAAATATCAGTTTCAATCATAGGAAATATTAAAATAACACAGATGTGTAGATACACACAGATACAGAAGAATGGTACTTAACTAATCTCACTATATTTTCCTGACTGATCTAAAGAATTACTATTCTCTGATTACTTACTAAAGCAAGGTTAGATGAAGTGGGTGAGTGATCCTTCTATATAAGGTTTCAAAAACAAATAGAAAAAAACAAAACCAATGAACTGATGAAAGAACACACTAGGCCGATGGTAATCTACAAAAAGTTTATGTAAGCGCTTTCGTTGAACAAGTAATCCAACTTCTTCGTACACAGGACAACAGTTAAACATTCAATTTAAAATATTCCAAAAGGGAATGACATCAGAAATAATGTCAGCAGGAAATGACATCAGCAATGACATCATAAACAATCCCATACTTATAAAAAATATATAAATAAAAATGTTGTTTGTACAATATTACTATGAATACAGCTATAATATTAAACAAGAATAGTTTATATACACCAATTATAAAATAATGCCTCCCAAACAAAATGCATTCATCTTTATAGTGCTTTTAACTTTAAAATACACTTCAAAGAGCAATACCCATTGAGACCTGGATAGGCAGAAGCATGGTTTCAACTGCCAATACAATTCTCTGCTTTCTAAAATTAATTGCCATGGGCCACCTCTCTTGTTTTTTGTTACCTGCTCAATAACCATATATTTAAAGGAGTGACCCTCATGTTCCATGATATGTTTAGCCAAAGCATTTTTGCCATTACGCCTGCCAATACTGTATTTGTGTTCATGAAGTCTCTCCTTAAGATGTCTCTCAGTCTTACCAATATAAAATGCAGCACAATATTGGCATAAGGCAATGTAGACAACCCTAACACATTCACAATTAAATCTGCCTTTCAGATAATGGTGTCAGAAATGTAGAACCAATTTGACACCTTTATAAGAAGGCAACTTCTACAGCACCCACATTTCAACACACCACATATGGCACTGTGATAACATTTAGTATTTTCAAATACATTCTTCAGAATAAGGCCACATCTAAATATCATACTGGGGCCATCAGACAACCTCTTTCTGACTGAAACATCTTCAGTTAGTAATCACCAGATCTTAGTGAGTATATTCCTTAATCATCCAGCATCTAATGAATAAGGTGTGCTAAATTTCAGTGTATAATTCACACTGTTGTCAGCAGGTGTAGTCATCTGGGGAATGTATATGAGTGTTGTCAGGGGTAATTGATTCTCCATCCAACAAAGGTTTATACCAACCAGACTGCCTCTTAACAACTACCTCATCAATAATAGTGCTTAAAAGATCATCAGGGTAGGACCTAGCTGAAAACATCTTTCTCAAATGTTCACATTCCAACGAAAAAATCATAATTGAGGGTGACCATTCTGGCTGCCCTCACTAACTGCCCCTTAACCACCACCTTTTTCTGATAAAAGGGGTGGTTACTCTAGAAATGTAAAATATTATTTGAGTACGTAGCCTTCCTAAAAATTCTGGCTACACATCTTGAATTCACATAGTCCTTAACAAGAAAAATGTCCAAATAAGAGATGGAATCAACACCAAATTCAAAGGTGAAGTTCAAGAAATTAGTTAAACTGGAAATTTCTTCCACAAACATCATAGCTTGTTTTTTTATCACCTTTAAAGATGATAAAAATGTCGTCCAAAAATCTCGTGTACCAGACATGTTGTTTAAAGCTATCACATCTGAACAAATATTCTTCCTCCCAAAAGGCCGTCACACTATTCACAAAACTCCCTCCACAAGGGGAACCCATCGCTACCCCTGATTTTTCCAAATAGTAACAATCATTAAAAAAGATGGTTATTGGAGAGGACAATGTCAAGTAAATACTCAATTAAATCCATCTCATCTCCTGGGGAGCACTTTTTCAATAAAATCTCCCTGACCCAAGCGATGCCCAAAGTTTGTGGTATCACACTATACAAATCCCTAACATCTATAGGAAATTGTAGTCAGCTACAAAGGTCAGGGAGTTCAAACATTTCAGGAAATCCCAGGAGTCGCAGCATATTTGAGGTACAGTTTTCAAATATTTCTGCAAAAGACTGTAAGCATATTTTGCAGAGCCATATGTTAAACAATTTCTCCCATTAACAATAGGGCGCAATGGTGGATTGACTTCACTTTTGTGGAGCTTAGGAAGTCCAAATATAGTTGGAATGATGGGAGAAAGAATGTTCAGATATTTAAAGATACTTATATCTACCCTAGAATCAATTAATAAATCATTAATGTGAGATCTAACATGTTGACATGCCCCATTATACCCATTCAGTGAACATTCAACATAAGCGTCAGAATTCAATATATCCAAGATCCTATTAACATAGTCATCTTGATTCATAAAAACAACACATCCCCCCTTATCAGGCTTTAAGATTCTAACATCAGCATTCTTAAGTTCATTTAAAGCATAAATATGATCAGTGGTAGCATTAACATTTGCAGGCATTCGATTATTGCAACATAAAGCATAGCTGATATCCAACTCACAAACTTTTTTTTTTTTTTATTCTTCCTCCCAAAAGGCCATCACACTATTCACAAAACTCCCTGCACAAGGGGAACCCATTGCTACCCCTGATTTTTGCAAATAGTAACAATCATTAAAAAGATGAAGTTATTGGAGAGGACAATGTCAAGTAGATACTCAATTAAATCCATCTCGTCTCCCGGGGAGCCCTTTTTTAATAAAAATCTCCCTGACCCAAGCGATGCCCAAAGTTTGTGGTATCACAGTATACAAATCCCTAACATCTATAGTTAGGAAATTGTAGTCAGCTACAAGGGTCAGGGAGTTCAAACATTTCAGGAAATCCCAGGAATTGCGACATATTTGAGGTACAGTTTTCAAATATTTCTACAAAAGACTATTGATATATTTTGCACAGCCATATGTTAAACAATTTCTCCGATTAACAATAGGGCGCAATTGGATTGTTCATGATGTCATTATTGCTGATGTCATTTTCTGCTGACATTATTGCTGATGTAATTTCCTTTTGGAATATTTTAAATTGAATGTTTAACTGATGTCCTGTGTCTGAAGAAGTTGGATTATTTGTTCAACAAAAGCCCTTACATAAACTTTTTTGGAGATTACCACCAGCCTTGTGTGTTCTTTCAAGGTTTCAAAAATAGACTGTTCTGAGACTTCTGTCTCATCTAGTATTAAAACAGCATTTCAGTGCTGGATTACAGAACGACATCACATGCATCTGATCATCTGACTTCTGGTTACCATACTACCCCCTCCCCGTTTACCAGAAACTGAACCAGAATCTTGCAGATACGTGTCACCACACACACGCACACACACACACACACACACAGATAGAGCTTTAATAAAATGTGTTATAGCATCTGGAAGCCATAACATTTCCACCCTTCCTGGGTAGCAATTAGTTTACTGCTAAGGACAATACAGCAGGATTCCACGTCCTTGTTTTTACAGACATTTCATCTGTAGCTGCAACCAGAATGGTAAAATACAATCTTTATGGCCTACCAGGTAAATTAATTTCAGATTATTTTTCAAAGATAGCTAGACTGAGATTAACCTCTTCTCTTCCAGTATCCTCTGTTACAGTATTAATTTCAACAGTTATAATACAGTTTGATATACAGGTGTATTTCTTTTTTTCTGTCCAGAAGGACCCACTGTTGGTACATTTTCTAACACAAGCAACTTTACAAATACATTTTCAGCACAAGTACCTGTACAAATCAGTTGGATATATAAATGAGATAATTCTTTATCAAACTCCAGCTAGTTATGCTGGCTTATGTTATGCATCCACTGCCCTACTTCTCCTGTCATAGTTGGCAATACCTCACATCATCACAACAAAAAGGAAGGCAATGCAGTTAAGTGCAATGGTCTGTTTAAACTTAAGAAAATCAAGAGTGTTTGAAATGTAACAGAAAAATTCATTAAACATATCAACACTGCCCTTCCAAATAAAGAACAAATACTGCACAAAGCAATGATAAAATACAATGTTGTCAATAAAAGAGTTCTCTGAAGACAATATAAATCTATGCTCCAATGTATACATGACAATATTAGCATACGTGTTAGCAACTGGAGTACCCATCCCTACACTTCTACCTTGCTTGAACAGTTTCTTCTGAAACAAGAAAAAAAAAAACATTGTTTGTCAGAAGTAGCATAAGGTATTTATGTATGTTTGAGTATATTCGATAAAGTCTAGGAGGTATTCTTTCAAAAACTGTACACCTACATCATTAGGTATCACAGTAAAAAGGGAATCGACTAAAGGTTTGGGAGAGACAATAGGAAGGCAAGAAGAAGTAAGGACATTTAGCTAAGAGATGGATGTATTGCACAAAAGACCTGCAGCAGTCAGGCACAATAATTTGATGAGTTGGAGAATGGCTCTGAATTGAGAAAGGTGGGAGCAGCAGACATGATGCTCCAACCCTCTTAGGAAAAATGGGAAAGGGGATATGATGATAATAATAATGATGATCAGGAAAAATGGGAAAGGGGATATGATGATAATAATGATGATGATCTTCATTACACCTTCCATAATATTTGTTTTTTTTTTTCCATTCTTTTATTGACTCATGTCTTTGTCAATATTCTACTCCCAGGGTCTTCCACTGCACTTCATAAAAGCTAGACCATAGGCTATCCAGTGCTGCGGCTGGTTTATCAACCATCCTTCTTGACTCTGTTTAGAAATAGCAATTCAAAAACTAGCATCTTCAAGTATGCCTCTTAGTCCCCCAAACACCTTCCATTTCTCATTAAGCCAGTATAAAAATCTGCAGTGCAAACTGAATGAAAAGAAAACGGTAAACATAACATAAGTTAAATCCTGTTGGGCAACTGAGTCTGCTTTTCCTTTTTTTCTGCTCATTAGAGTATTCTGCATTGCCTAGTTTTGAAACTATATTCACTGTGGCTTTTGTGAAGTCTGACTTACAAATAATTTGTGCAAATTCCTAAGCACAGGTTCCTGACGCCCAGTATAGCAGTAGTGCAATACCTTGTTTATGTATATTAGTTCCTAAGAGAGGCTTTTCTGATTGACTGACTCAGGCACTCCAAAAATCTTATTTGATTGAGCAGTTCACATTCTACAAAATTATGTTAAGATGTACAAGAAGATGGTTGCAGTTTGGAAGAGATGGTTTATCAAATAACTTGCACGTTCTACAGCTTCTGCTGTTTTAAAAATCAAGTGTAGCCTCTTTGTATTTACAGGATAAAGATATGCTCTGTAGTTATTCAGCTTCTTTATTTATTTGTGTTTTGTTGACTTAGAAATTGCTAATTTTCAAAGAAGACCAAAGGAGGAATACTTCAGCACTATGATAACACAGAAAAGAGATGAGTTAAATAAGCTTAACCTGTGAATGATCAAGACATAACTTTGAAACAAAAATTTTCGCACATTGACTGAGAATACATATTTAAGTGACTTGTACGTTTATGGTAATGAGTATGTTTTTAGGAAATAATCACCTGTACAACTATGTGGAAGGCAAGCCTCCCACACCCACAAAATTATGTACTAATCCCACATTCTCACAACAGTGGGGAAAGGTGAAACTACATTGCACAAGTCTTGTGCTAACTATATTCCTACAGGGCCCTGCTGCTCTATATTAAGCCATATAATCAAATGTTATTAAAATGAGTAGTGCTCAGGCAGTCAAAACCAGTTCAATTATTAATCACATGTAGGGAAACTTAAAAAATTGTATTAACACTGACACATTCATTCATACATACACAATCATTGCATGATAATTGCACAACAGATACTTTTAGCAATTTATTAGTAGAGAACAGGTTTTTGTGCATGTTGCAGTCACTTCCAATTTATACCAGACAGATAAAAAATGAGGGAGATAGTTGCAAATGCCTGCATTCTACTTATTTCTATTTTATAAATCTATATAAAGGTATTACAAACTGATATATGACCTTTGATATATGACCTTTGATATATGACCTCTACTACACTTCAATATGAAGTTGGTGAAGTACGGAATGAGCTGGATTTAGACAGTAGGATTACACACAGTAGACATTGTCAAAGGGATAGTGGATATTAATAGCATAAGGATACAGTTTTTATGACAAAAACATAGCACTTTTATGTATGTGATTCAGGTCATACTAGGTTGCACTGCCTAGTGTTTTGGAGGTGGTATGTTAGAGCTCTGTTACAGGGATCTTTTGTTGTACTCTGACTGAAGTGGTAAGATTAATCCATAATTCACCAACATGCAAGTTAAAATGGGTCACACCAAATCTACTATGTACTATGGGAGAGAGTAGCTTTCCTGAACCTTTTGAATTTGGTTGACATAAAGAAAGTCCCAAGATGTATAATTTTAGTGACAGACATGTTTATATGACAAGTAATTTAAGTACTATTGCTAGATGAAAAGAATTTAAACCTTATTTAAATTCCA
This sequence comes from Protopterus annectens, assembly GCF_019279795.1. Taxonomy (NCBI): domain Eukaryota; kingdom Metazoa; phylum Chordata; order Ceratodontiformes; family Protopteridae; genus Protopterus; species Protopterus annectens. Next base: position 431,982,636 of record NC_056749.1, read on the forward strand.
GCCAGTTTAGTTCTTTTACAGATATGCAGTGGTAAGTTAAGGAATGGTGGACTACAATGACACTTGTTTTCAGTTATAGGATTTTTCTACTTTGTGTTGTTGCCATAATGGCAAATTTTCAGGTAATCTGACGCATGCAAAAGCAGGAACATTTAGCTGGTCATGGTGTGTGACTGTGTGTCATAAATGACTGGGATGTGTAGAGTATACCTAATTTTGATTTGTTATAGATAGACATGTCCATATATCACCCTGAGTTTTTACTTGTTTTTGTTTTATGGATTTGGAAATATCCCTTCCTGTTGCATAGAAAGTTATTTCTTTACTTTATTACTTACTCGTATGGATGATGATGATTATGATGATGAAGAAGAATTCTGGGATTTTATGATGTGGTGCATTGTCCACCTTAGGTCCTTGCTGAACATTTTTTAAATGATGCATGGGATTTCACTGGTCTTGTATTTTCTGTATCAGACAGGGACAAACTAATTGTATGCATACTAGAGAATTAGGTAAATGTCCCCAGTGTTTCACATTCATGAGTTTGGAGTATCTTCGTGCTTTTTGGATTTTCCTGTGATTCTATATGACAAAGACAAGTGAGAGGTCACTGAAAGTGCTGAACATAATCCCAGCTAGTATGATGAAGTGAAACTCCAGTCTGGTATGCTTTCCTTCCTGTATGGATTATATTTTATTATAGTGATGATGGTCAGTAGAATAGGGCCAAATAACTGCTCAGAAGGGTGACATCATGAGACACCATTCCACTCTAAATTTACATCACTCCCGAATGACTTCCCATTTATAGGTAGATTGGTAAGCTGTAAGGTATTCACAGCTGTATTAGGAGATGAGTCAGGAAGAATGTAGATACAAGCAACAGTGATGGGTGTTTGGGAACTGAGTGACAGCACAGTATAATTCCTTTAGCAGGATTATGTTAATTGACCACTAATTAATACACATGCCAGGCCCACAAGACAGATGATAGCAATACTCCCATCATTTCTGCTATATGGATTGTATCAAGAAAGTATTATCTCCCAGTTTCTTCAATGTGGCCTGAGCCATTGTGACGTAAGTTACTGAGCTATCACTGTCTATAGTATACATCCCCAGCTTTTGTGCACACGCCTCAACCTTTCTTTGTCAAAATGTATAACATAACGTCTGACAAGAGGGTGCGATACATAATAAAACTTGAGATTAAGAAGGTAGCATAGGAGTGCCTTCTGTGTGGAGTCTGCATGTCCTCCCCGCGGTCGAGTGGCCTCCGAAAGACATGCGTGAATGGGCATGCCTTCGCTGAAGGTTGGGTTTTGGGCTGGCAACTCGGCACCATAAAAAAAAATCTACTGCCAATCATTAGCGGATTGGAGTTCCACTGTGGCGACCCCTAACCGGGAAAAGACAAAAAGACAAACAATAGTCTTTTCCATCATAAATATCTCACAAGCTAGAGACAGTAACAAACTTGTCTCCTGTTTATTTTTAGACTTTTCCAAAGCTTTTGACACTATTTCCCACCCCAAGCTCCTTTCCAAATTGTCTGATCTCAGACTGTCTTGTCTCATTCTCAGATGGTTCTCAAGCTATCTCACCAATAGACAGAAGTCTGTCAAATGTCTCTCTTCTTTCTAATATTTCCTCCCTGTTAATACAGGAGTACCTTAAGGCTCCATTGTTTTACCACTGCTATTTAATATTTTCACAAAGAGTCTACACACTTCCTGTTCTCAGTCTTCTCTTATACAATATGCAGATGATTTCACTATCATCTCTACCTCGGATAGTCTCTCAGACCTCCACTCAATAACTAAAAATTCCTTCAACATCATAGAAAATTGATCAAACAATAATCAACTCATTCTCAATCCAAAACAAAACAAATGTCTCATTTCTTCCTAAATCTCTTTTTTACCTCAAACCATCTTTTACTATCACATCATTTAACAACACTGTTGTTAACAATGAAAAACCATACCAAGCTACTAGGCGCAATTATCAATGATCAACTTAAATTCGATCTGCACATCCAATATTGTATTAAGAAGACACAATAAAAACAGAACTTGCTTTACAGATGTATAAAATTCCTCACCAGTGACTCTAGACTCTCCCTTGCCTATGCCTACCTTCTTCCTAGTCTTCGTTATGCATCACCAATCCTGACCAACCTACAATCCTCTCTAAAGAGCAAATTTGAATGCACTTAAAACAAAATTGCTATGTTTGTGATGAATCAACCATATAACGTTTACCATTGCTTATCTCTCAAAACACTAAATTAGCTCAAATTTTTTCACCAGCTCCTACTACCCGAACTGCTCCTTACTCTCACTCCATCCTTAACAAACCTTCCTCCTGCCCTGCCATTTCCTCCTTCATCTCCCTGTATACACCTAACCACTCTCTACAAAACTCTGACCTATCCCTCTTAGAAATTTACAAGCCCAAAAGAAAAATCAGCCAACAATTTTATAGCAACTCAGTTGCTTCAGAATGGAACAAACTTGCTCTGAACATTAGAACTTTACCCAATACTAACTCCTTAAAAAAGCTTTAAAGGGAACACTATTAAACTTATGGATCTACTCTTGCCAAAGCACAACCTAACTCTCTCCCCTCCCTTCACCTCACTCTTCCATATCCTTTCTATTCTGCTTGAACAGCTCTCCCTAACTTTCTACTGTTTAATCTGCTTCACTTTTTCCTGGGCCTACTAATCATCCTACTCTATATCCTGCGTTCAATATGTAACTAAAATCACAGTCATGGACTGTTGTTTTCATCTGCCTCATTGCCTGCTGAGTCATATATTTGTTGTTTGCAATCCTGATATTTCCTTTTTATGCTAAGTGGCCACCTTATAAGAAATGCCTTGAAATTTCAGCATTTTGTAATATCTGTTTTAACCTGCATTTAAAAATGTACCGTTTGGAGCTTTTCTTCCTGGGCCTCTGCTGTAAACGGGACATGGCTCAGTTGGACATACCTGGCTAACAAATGTCAACTAACTAAATAAATAAATACATTACTGTGGATTTATTTTTTAAAATAATCATCAATCAGTTTAATGTGTAAAAGTGTCGGCTTCCTACTTTGTGGAAGTTTTCTGAGAGGTAAGTGACATGCCTCATAATGTGTAACAGCTGAGACGTTTGTTCATGTGTTTCCTTTACTGAATTTCTACTTCCAGGCAAAGTGTTCACAAGTGTTCTGTCTTGGTTAAAAAGAACAGCATGACATTTCTGGCTATAAGATAAAAGATTTCATGATTATCTTTCTTTAAAACTCTGTTAAGTCTGTTTAAAAGGCATTGTCAAGCAAGCAATCTGTCACCTTCGGGCTTTAAACTCATTTCATTATTTTTCTCTCCTTTTATTAGCTACATAACCATCAGTATTCAGCAACAGGAATGTATAAGCAACCAGATCTTCTAAAAGATAAATCACAAAATCATGAGAACGGTGTCACTATTTTCTTTTCAGTTAGGATTTATTAGTACAGGCTGACAGTAAGAGTCTTGTTCTGAGTCAACAAAGAGAGCAACAGAGTATCAGATTACAAGAAACACTGCAGTACTCACATGTAGCTCTTTTGGAAGGAGTTGCCAGGATCTGAAATGTGGCCAGTGGAGATCTCAAACACAATTTCAGTTAGTTATATAGATATCTCTTTTTTTTTTTTCAAACCACTTGTATTATTCATTTATACACACAGTGACACTGTAGCAGCTGGCATTGCTATGCTTTGATATAGAAATAGTCTAATGTTTGCTGGGAACTGAAAGTATGAAGAGGATGCAAGTTTGAAAACTGCACAACAGACTTAAATATTACTGGGAATAACAGTAAAAAAAGCATGGTGCCAAATTTACTAGGTGAAGGAATACATGATTGCTGTGAAGCCATAGCTACTTTATTCATTCATTTTTTCCCAGATACCTATATTTTTCCTATACAGAGTGATGAAGGACTAGTAGTTATTCCCAGCAGGCTTAAGGCACAGGCACTGGAACCAGTCTTGAGTGGGATGCAAGATACGCCCACACACACACACACACACATGTATACACACACACATATACACACATTCACACACATACACACATTATACATACACACATTATACATCACACATACACACATTATACATGCACACATTATACATATACACATACACACATTATACATACACACACACCTCTACTGGAATTCTGAAAGACTGCCACTTATTCCCCTATTGGCATGTTTTAGGAAATTAGGAAGAAACGGGAGGCATCAACAAAAATCTTGGCAGACATAGGAGGGATGCATAAGGTACACCAACTGGAATGCAATCTGGAGAACCCAGCACTGTAAGGCATCAAAGGAAATGTATTTGTGAAGTTGCTTGTGTTAAAAATGTATCAACAGTGTGTCTTGCTGGACAGAGGAAGAAATGTACATGTATTAGTGTAACTGCTGAAATGTATATATTGTAATAGAGGATACTGGAAGATAAGAGGTTAATCTCAATCCACCTGACTTTAGTAAGAAATTGAATTACTTAATTTAGGCCATAAAGATTGTATCTTACAGTTCTCAATGCATCCAGAGACAAAAAGTTTACCACAAGGCTTTCTGCATTGTGTTTGGGGTGAGCAAATTGCTACTCTGGAAGGGTGGAGGTTTGAAATTTGTATGACTTCCAGGAGCTTCAGCAGATCTTACCAAACCTATTTGTATGTGTATTAATGACACATATGTGCTAAATCCTGACAGCCTCTAGCCAACAGGTGGGGGGTAGCATGCAAACTAGAAATCAGATGACCCAATGTATGTGATGTCATTCTATAATCCATCACTAAAAATGATATTTTAATACTAGGAGAGAATGAAGTTTCATGGCACTCTGTTTTTGGAACTTGACAAGCAGGGATCCCTTAGCTACTTCATCTTGCCTTGCTCTAGTAAGTGCCCAGAGAATACTAATTCTTTTGAACAGTCAGGAAATGATAGTGAGATTGGTTAATAACTATTTTTCTGTATCTGCATGAATCTATTTGTCTGTGTTATTTTAATATTTTCTGTGACTGATACTGTTGTTTACTGTAAATAGATCTTTAGTATTTTCATATTATTTTATTATTTATTATTAAATATATTTAAACTTTTCATTGTGGATGGTCTTTTAGAGAATATTTTAATCACTGAGAATGCTTGTATATATTTAGTGTCAGCTTTTGGCCTCTCCTGAAAGCCTTGCTGTTGGTCAAACTACCATATGCATTGATATTAATTTCACTCAATATAATTGGGTACCCTTGCAAGAGTCTTAGTGTAATTGGCTTTGGACTGTCTGGTGGCAGTGTAATTACCTTATAGTCTGGGCAGAAGGGGACATAACTAGTAAATCTGTGCCAGCCTTTCCTGTGTGTGTGTGTGTGTGTGTGTGTGTGTGTGTGTGTGTGTGTGTGTGTGTGTGTGTGTGTGTGTGTGTGTGTCTGTCTGTGTGTGTGTGTGCCTGTGTGAAAATTAAAATCTCAGTGTGTGTGTGTTAGCTGTTTGGAGCAGGGACACAAAGTTTTGGTTTCCCAGAGATGATGCTGGAGAACTTGGCTTGGATACCTGGCTGAGATCTCAACTCTATAGCTGTGCCAGTGGGGAGTCTTGTTAGGGATCTAGAGGGAAGTGTGTTTCCTGTGTGCTCTTAAGGGAAATTGTGCTTGATGCAGAGAGCTGCATCTGGAAATACTGGCTGTATCCATTGTATTTCCAAGTGAACATCCCTCTCCAGTGCTGATGGTGAGGATTCAGACTCCTTGATTACTGGTCCATAGAGGAGAAGTCACATATTGATGAGCAGTGGTGTGCATGTTAATCGAACATCTGTAGCCTGTAGGCAGTTGTGACTGAAGGTGCGCGTACTCTCAAGCAGCCACAAGGTAAACATTCAGAGTTTCATTTCACAACAGTTTTTTTTTTTTTTTAAGTTTAGTTTAGTTTGCTAAAGCAAACAAATATGTCAGCAGAGGATTATGGCAAGCTGGCAAAAAAAAGTTGGCCTAGGTGTGTGAAGCCAAAGAAATGGTGCATGCCAACCTGACTAGAGAGAAAATTATTTCAACGTTAAGTCACAGCTCAGCCCAGCAACCAAGAGAACAACCAGTTTGGTGATGTGGATGTACAGCCCTCAGAAATAGGACAGTTCACCTTTTCAGAGGATATAAAAACCCATATGGAGTTAGAGACTTCAACTGGAGGCCAAACATTTGGAATTAAAATCAGTGGCGAGACCGAGGCAGGCAAAACATATGGAATTCGAATCAGAAGAGAGACTGCGGCATTTGGAGGCTGAACATGAGAGGGAGATGCTAACTCTTCACCAGGATCATGGGGGTAATGTGGAAGGGAATAACTGAACCCCAGAAGAAATAAAGGTCAGTAAATTTATTTCACAATTTACAGAGGGTGATAATTTTGATAATTTTATTCATATATTTGAAAGTGTATGTAAACAGTATAATGTTGTTCAAGGGCTCTGGGTAGGGATCCTGACCATTTTACTTCATGGTAAAGCTGTAACTGCTGTTTCTAAATTGTCTGTTATTAATTGTTTAAATTATGATAAAGTCAAACATTGTTTACTAGAATATCCTAAGCTAACTCCTGAAGCTTACAGAAAAAAAAGTTTCGTGAGAATAGAAGCAAGACAGATGAAAGTGAGTGTGATTATGTTGCTGAGTTAAGCACTTATTTTCATAAGTGGGTGAGTAGGTGTCAGGTCACCACTTCTGAAGGGTTGGCAGACCTTTTGGTGAGGGAACAAGCCCCTAGCACTTTGTTAGAGGATATGAGAATCTTTTTGGCAGACCGAGAATCTAATTCTGCAGATGACCAGGGGAAAAAGGGGATCTCTACTTAGCAAGCAAGACATCATTGCACAAGAAAGAGATACCCAGTGCTGCACATGGATATAAGGGAACCCAAGGTGGGCAGCCTAAACCACCCCAACAGAGTCCACCAGTAATGGGGGAAGCCACTAGTTCAGGTACAATGCCAGGATCAAGGTTTAAATGTTTTAAATGCAATCAGTGGGGCCATGTATCATGTAGATGTCCACAGAGGCAAGGTGAGGAACAAAATGTTGGGGAGCCAGCAAATGTGAATAACAGTATGCCATTGGTAAGTTGTCTGGAGACAAAAGGGGTACCAAACTATCACTAGAGGTTATATCTGATCTTAGTGGATGGAAAACATGCCATTGCTAAGAGAGAGACCGTCTCTGACATAACCATTGTGAAGCCTACAGTGGTTAAAAAGAAGTAGAACTTGCTTGGACAGTCCACTCCTGTTAGAACTTTAGGAGGGACCCCATTCCAAATACCTCTGGCTAGGGTTCACCTTGACTGGGAGAGTGGAAAAGGAAGCAAGCAAGTAGGTGTGTTTGAGGATATCTCTGCAGATGTCTTGATAGGGAATGATTTTAATAATGCAGTACCTTGTGTGTATGCAGTTAGACACAGTTAAGCTTGGAGACAGGTATGTGGGCCTGGTAGCTTAGGGGAAACCCAGACAGGCCCCACACCTAAAATCAGGGCTGGTGAGGTGGCTGTTTTAGGGAGGGAGATACCCTGTGATCCTGAGGGTGAGTTACAGCTGCAGGTAGATACTGCTATTCCCTTGGACAGAATGACTGCATTGGCAGAGGAGAGTGGTAGTACTCAGACTGACAGTGATGCACTGCTGACAAAGGAAACCAGACTTCCTGTGGAAGGGGAGCTGGGAAGAGTTACAAAGATAGAGTTGAGACAGTCAGCTCTCAGACCCTAAACTAAGTGGCTTGAGGGAAGTAGCTAGTGAGGTGCCTGATTTTCAAGGAAATGGGGAGTCTGTATACTGGAACAAAGGATTACCATATATAGAGAGTGGACACCCAAGGGAAGGCTAGAGGGTGAGGTAATACAGAAGTTGGTAGTGCCTAGAGCCTACCATTTGGCACTTCTAGCCATAGCCCATGACATTCCTTTTGCAGGTCATATGGACATAACATGTACTGAGAGATGTATTATGCAGAACTTTTACTGCCCTGGAATTGCAAGGAATGAAGCAGGGTACCGCAGGATCTGTGAGCAGTGTCAAAAAGTAGGCAAGGCAGGAGACAAGATCAAGGCTCCTTTAATGCCTTTGCCTAAGATTGAGGAACTGTTTCAGAGGGTAGCAATGGATATTGTGGGGCCTCTGTGTACCCCAAGTTCCACAAGGAAGAAGTATATCCTGGTAGTAGTAGATTATACTCTTAGATACCCTGAGGCAGTGGATCTGTCCTCCATTGAGGCAGAGAAGGTGGCAAATGCTTTGCTAGAAATTTTCAGCAAGGTAAGTTTCTCTAGAGGAATACTGATGGACAGAGGTGCCAATTTCATGTCAGACCTGCCGGCTTGTCAATGGAAGTGATGTGGGATGAAGCACCTAAAGACCACACCCTACCATCCCCAGACTAATGGTCTTGTGGAGAGGTTAAACCCTATACTAAAGACCATGCTACGGGCATTTGGACACTAGTTTAAGAGAGAGTGGGACAGATATTTGCCCAATCTTTTGTTTGCATACAGAGAGGTACCCCAGGAATCCACTAGTTTTTCACCCTTTGATTTGCTGTATGGGCATAGGGTGAGGCTGCCTTTAGGTTTGATTCATGATGAGTGGGAGGGTGAGTGTGAATCTCACAAAGAGTCTGTTGTAGCATATGTCCTAAACCTCAGGACAATGCTTAGGGAGCTCATGGCCTTGGCCTAGGAGAACCTGTCAGGAGCGCAACAGCAGAAAAAGGTCTGGTATGATAGGAATGCTTCAGCCTGAGAGTATGCTGTGGGACAGCAGGTTATGCTGCTAATTCCTGACAGATGCAATAAGCTGCAGGCAGCTTTGGAGGGACCCTTCAAGGTGGTAAGGAAGGTCAGTGATGTTAACTACATAATAGAACCACTAGGTAGGAGGTAGGGGCACAAATTGTTCCATGTTAACATGAAAGCTTACCATGATAGGGAGGGCCTTGTGCTAAGCATTTGCAGTACAAAGCAGGAGGGGTCTTGGGGATCTATGGCTACATCGAGCAAGCCAGAAAAATGCTAACTTACTAAGGTGGAACCTAGGGTTGCAGGCATATGACATGACAGTGCAGCACTGTAGTGGGGTCAGCAATGCCAATGCAGATGGGCTTTCAAGACAGGGTATGGGTTAATGTATACCAGACAGGCTCATTCTTCTCAAGCAATATTTCTCCAGGGTCATTTGAGAAACTAGTTTTGAGTCTTTAAAGAGATGTGAGATGTGAGGTATTGCCAGATATTCCAGGAGAAGTATGGCAGTGGATGTGTAACATATGCCAAGACAACTAGCTGGAATTTAATAAAGACTTGTATGTTATTTGAATATCAAACTGATTTGTAGAGATGCTTGTGTTGAAAATGTATTTGTAAAGTTGCTTGTGTTAAAAAATGCATCAACGATGCGTCTTGTTGGACACAGGAAGAACTGTACATGTATTATTGTGACTACTGAAATGTATATATTGTAACAGAGGATACTGGAAGAGAAGAGGTTAAGCTCAATCCACCTGAATTTGAAAAATAGTAAGAAATTAAATTTCTTAATTTAGGCCATAAAGATTGTATCTTACAGTTCTCAACGCAGCCAGAGACAAGAAGTCTGTACTAAGAAGCTTTCTGCATCGTCTTTTGGGTGAACTAATTGCTGATCTGGAAGGTTGGAGATCTGAAATTGTTTTATGATTTCCAGGAGCTGCAGCAGATATTAAGAAGGCTCTTTGTGTGTGTATTATTAACACATATGTGCTAACTCCTGACAGATTCTTGACAAGGGGGGGTAGCATGGGAACCAAATGTCAGATGACTAGATGTATGTGATATCATTCTGTCATCTTCACTAAAAATGATATTTTTAATACTTTGTGACACTGAAGTCTGTTTTTGGAACCTGAAAAGGAAGGACCCCTCACCTACTTCATCTTGCCTTGCTCTAGCAAGTGACCAGAGAATAGTAATTCATTAAATCACTCAGGAAACTATAGTGAGATTGATTAAGTACTGTTTTCTGTATTTGTATGAATCTATTTGTCTGTGTTATTTTAATATTTCCTGTGATTGAAACTCTGTTGTTTACTATAAATATTTAGTATATACTGTTCTTTTATTATTCATTAGTAAATATATTTAAACTTTTCATTGTGGCTGTTCTTTTAGAGAATATTTTAATCTGTGAAAGTACTTGTATATATTTGGTGGCAGCTCTAGCCACGCCTGAAAGCCTTGCTGTTCATAACTCTCATTCTCTTAGAACAAGATATCTGGACAAAGCTCTAAATAATGGTGGGACAAAGTCCCTAAATAGGGACACTTTTGAAATACTGCACTTAGAAACTTAGAAAATTGATAGAATATCAGCGTTAGCATGAATTTTCTGATGGGTATGAAGTCTGAAACTCAAATGTCTGCTATTATTTTCTAATTTCGGTCCTCAATGTTTTATCAGAAAACCACAATTTTATAAGAAACAGACCAAAAATATGAAGCAAAATCTGGACATTTCTACAGAAAGCTGCACAGTTGGGGGTATGTTGCTGTTGGTCAAACTACCATTTGTATTAATATTAATTTCACTCAGTATAATTGGGTACATCTTGCAAGAGCGTTAGTGCAGTTGGCTTTGGAGTGTCTGGTGGTAGTGTAACTACCTTAGTCTGGGCATAAGGGGGTATATCTAGTAAATTTGTGCCCATTTTTTCCTAGGTGTGTGTGTGTGTGTGTGTGTGTGTGTGTGTGTGTGTGTGTGTGTGTGTGTGTGTGTGTGTAAATCAAATATCAGAGTGTGTGTCAGCTGTTTGGAGCAGGGACACAAAGCACTGATTTCACAGAGAAGGTGCTGGAGAACTTGGTTTGGACAATCGACTGAGGTATCAACTCTATAGCTGTGTCAATGAGGAGTTTTATTGTGGACCTGGAGGGAGGCAGATAGAGAAATCCAGACCCCGGACTGAGTGTGTTCCCTGTGTGCTCTTAAGGGAAATTGTGCTTGATGCAGAAAGCTGCATCTGGAAATACCGGGTGTATCCATTTTTGTTTCAAGTGAATGTCCCTCTCCAGTGCCAGCGGTGAAGATTCAGGTTCCTTGACTATTGGCCCAGAGAGGGGACATCACAATTACCACAAAGTTTAAACTACATGTACACCTAGTATAATCTTTCTGAGTGATTAGAAAGCAAGAGCAATATGGTAGAGATGCTCTTGAATACAGATCGTGTACACTTAGTGTAGGTGTTATTGAATCTAAATACATCCCTTATGTAATCCTTACTCTAACCCACACAGTTAAACACTAACTCCCTGCCCAAATGCTTACCTTTGTTAACAAATAGGAACGCTCCCAAATTAACATTTGCACAAACAATCATTTGCTCAATAATTTTGGTAGTTCACTGATGGTGCAAACATGAGGTCTATGTTATGTGATCATAGAATCTCTTCTTCGAACACATAATAATCGACATGTATACTGTGAATGATGTAAACCGCGAATGGCCACATCCTCCAATTTTCTTCTCAGGAAAAAATTCACATTGCCGTAAAATAAAAACCTTTAAAACACTAATTAAGTGGGGGGCTTCACCCCCCCCCCCACACACACACACACACCCACGATGTGGGGGGCTGTGCCCCACACCCCCCCTAACTAAATATGCCAACTCCGAGATCTTTCTACATTGAAGGAAGGGGCAATTCCCAATAATGGCCAACTGACTTTTTTTCTGAGGGAAAGACTTGAGGACATGGCCATTCGTGGTTTACAGTGTTTGCGGTATATGTGTCGATTATTGTGTTAGAAGAAGAGATTCTTTGATCACATAATATAGACCCAAAACATGTACTTAACCCTAGTCAGCTGTAGCTAACCAGTGAAGGCAGCAAATAACCTGTATGCAAAGGCAAAATTAAATATTTACTTTTCACTAAAGAAAAATGTTCAATATTAAATGCTTGTATTTAGAAAAAAAAAGTGCACATAAAATGTTTCATAATTAATCACAATAGACTTAGCATACTAGCAAATAATTGCATCTTTATATAGTCAGTGAAACACAAACCCAGTTAATATAGACTTATAACAAAGCTAAGAAGAAAAAATTTACTACAAGATTGTATGAGACATTTGCAAAGTCTAAGGACTTTTCATTATGTAATGGCAAGGTAGACAAACTGACAAACTCCAAGATCATGATAACATCATAAAACATCACGTATATCAAAATGAAGAGACAGTGAAGATTATAAACATAATGCTTATTTTGTTAAAAAGCAACACGTATTCTGAATTTTTTTTCAGAATAAAACATCAAGTATTTGGAAAAGAATATAATGCATTCAAAACCCAATGGAAATGAGGTTAGGAAACCCAAAGCATGAAAGACGGCAGAAACTGATAAGATATTCATTAGGATAAATGGAAAGAGGTGAGAGACATGTTCAACAGACAGGTGGTAGAAGAGCCAATCAGACCTGGACAGAGAACAGAAAAGGTTGGGACCTACACAATCACTCAACAATGGCCATCAGAGAATGCCATAAAAGGAAAACCAATGATTTCAAGTGTACTACAAGTTAAACAAGCCAGTAAGGTGAAACAGAATCTCTGATTCAAAACAGTAGTGGAAGGTACTTAATCTGCAAAGTCAGAAAAAGAATAGACAATAGTTATTTATACACTGTAGATTTCACTGATAAACTTTTTATTCAGAAGTTAAACTTTATCAAGTAAAATTTTGATGTTTCTGTGAAGTAATTTAAAAGGCAGTTAAGTTTGAATTATTTGATCAGTCTAAACAAAAAATTCAAACTGAGAAACCAAATCATTTTTCCCCACAGTGAACTCTATCCAATTTTGAAGCTACTTATAACAATGACAACTGTACATTATTAAATGAACTAAAACATTTTGAGTAGTTTAAATATTTATTTATTTGTTTATTTACATTTGTTTACTGAGAAAGTCCGACTGGGTCAGAAGCCCATTTTCAGCATAGGCCCGGGGAGAAAAGCTCCACAAAATATAAGCAAATTACAATAATTAGATAGTACAATAGCATACATATAATAAGATGCAGAATACCCATCATCTAGTTAGTCTATACAAAGATGTATTCAGTACTGTTTTCTAGTAGATCATCATCATCTTCTTTCAGCTGTTGCCGTTAGGGGTCACCACAGCAGATCACCTGTTTCCATTTCTTCCTGTCCTCTGCATCTTGCTCTGTCCCACCAACCACCTGCATGTCCTCTCCCACCACATCCATAAACCTTGTCTTAGGCCTTCTTCTTACCTGGCAGCTCCATCCTTAGCATCCTTTTCCCAATATACCCAGCATCCCTCCTCAGCACATGTCCAAACCAACGCAATCTCGCCTCCCTTGCTTTGTCTCCAAACTGTCCAACCTGAGCTAACCCTCTAATATACTGATTCCTAATCTTGTCCATCCGAGTCACACCCAGTGCAAATCTGAACATCTTTAACCAAGCCACATCCAGCTCTGACTCCTGCCTTTTTGTCAATGCCACCGTCTCCAACCCATATAACATAGCTGGTCTCACTACCCTCTTGTAGGCTTTCCCTTTCACTCTTACTGGTACCCATCTGTCACAAATCACTCCTGACACTCTTCTCCACCCATTCCACCCTGCCTGTACTCTCTTCTTCACCTCTCTTCCACACTCACTATTACTCTGAACTGTTGATCCCAAGTACTTAAACTCATCCACCTTTACCAACTCTACTCCCTGCATCCTCACCATTACTCTATCCCCCCTCAAATTTACACATATATTCTGTCTTAGCCCTGCTGACCTTCATTCCTCTCCTCTCTAGAGTATATCTCCACCTCCTCCAGGGTCTCCTCAACCTGGTCCCTATTCTCACTACAGATTACAATGTCATCTGCAAACATCATAGTCCACGGGGCCTCCTGTCTGATCTCATCTGTCAACCTGTCCATCACCACTGCAAATAAGAAAGGGCTCAGAGCTGATCCTTGATGTAATCCCACCTCCACCTTAAACGTATCTGTCACTCCCACCACAGTCCTCACCACTGTCACACTACCCTCGTACATATCCTGTACCACTCTTACATAACTTCTCTGCCACTCCCGACTTCCTCATACAATACCACAGCTCCTCTCTAGGCACCCTGTCATATGCTTTCTCTAAGTGCACAAAGACACAATGCAACTCCTTCTGACCTACTGTGTAATTCTCCAACAACAGTCTCAAAGCAAACATTGCATCTGTAGTGCTCTTTCCTGGCATGAAGCCATACTGATGATCGCTAATCATCACCTCCCTTCTTAACCTAGCTTCCAATACTCTTTCCCATAACTTCAAGCTGTGACTGATCAATTTTATCCCTCTGTAGTTACTGCAGCTCTGCACATCACCCTTATTTTTAAAGATAGGTACCAAAACACTTTTTCTCCACTCCTCAGGCATCCTCTGACTTTCCAAAATTTCATTAAACAATCTGGTTAAAAATTCCACTGCCATTTCTCCTAAGCACCTCCATGCTTCCACTGGTATGTCATCTGGGCCAACAGCCTTTCCATTCTTCATCCTCTTCATAGCTGTCCTTACTTCCTCCTTGCTAATCTGTTTCACTTCCTGATTCACTATCCCCACATCATCCAACCTCTCTATGTCATTCTCTTCATTCATCAGCCCCTCAAAAGTACTCCTTCCATGTACTCAACACACTCTCCTCACTTGTGAGTACGTTTCCCTCACTATCTTTTATCACCCTTACCTGCTGCACATCTTTCCCAGCTCTATCCCTCTGTCTAGCCAATTGGTACAGGTCCTTTTCTCCCTATTTAGTGTCCAGTCTCTAATACAACTCACCATATGCCTTATCCTTAGCCTTCGCCACCTCTCTGTTTGCCATGCACTTCATCTCCTTATACTCTTGTCTACTTTCTTCATCTGTTTGACAATCCCACTTCTTCTTCGCTAGCCTCTTTCTCTGTATAATCCCCTGTACTTCCTCATTCCACCACAAGGTCTCCTTGTCCTCCTTCCTCTGTCCAGATGTCACACCAAGCACCTTTCTAGCAGTCTCCCTTACTAGCTCTGCTGTAGTTACCCAGCTATTCGGTAACTCTTCACTGCCTCCCAGTGCCTGTCTTAACTCTTCCCTGAACTCCACCTCACAATCACCCTTTTTTAACTTACACCATTTAATCCTTGGCACTGCTTTCACACTCCTCCTCCTCTTCTTGATCACCAACGTCATCCTACAGACCACCATTCTATGCTGCTTAACTACACTTTTCCCTGTCACCACTTTACAGTCTCCAATCTCCTTCATGCATCTTCGTGCATGTTCCTCCACTCTTGTACATCACCCTATGTTTCTCCCTCTTCTTAAAATACATCTTCACCACAGCCATGTCCATCCTTTTTGCAAAATCCACAGTCATCTGACCTTCTACATTCCTGTCCTTAACACCATACCTACCCATCACTTCCTCATCCCCTCTGTTCACTTCACCAACATGCCCATTGAAGTCCACTCCAATCACTAGTTTCTCACCCTTGGGTACACTCACCACCACTTCATCCAACTCACTTCAAAAATTTTCTTTCTCATCCATCGCACACCCAGCTTGTGGAGCATATGCACCAACAACATTCATCATTACACCATCAATTTCAAGCTTCATAAAAATCACTCTGTCAGACACTCTATTCACCTCCAAAACACTCTTGGCATACTGTTCCTTTAGGGTAACACCTACCCCATTTCTCCTGCCATCCACACCATGATAGAAAAATTTGAACCCACCTCCGATACACCTGGCCTTACTTCCCTTCCATCTGGTCTCCTTCCTTGTCTCCATCATATCTGCTAGCTCTCTCCCTATACCAGTCATACTGCCAACATTCAAAGTTCCTACCGTCACTACTACACTCCTAACCTTCCTCCTCTCTTCCTTCTGGCATGCCTTCCCCCTCCTCTTCTCCTTCAGCCAACAGTAGCCCAATTTCCGCCAGCACCCTGTTGGCTAACAGTACTGGTGGTGGTCGTTGTTAACCTGGGCCTCTACCGATCCAGTATGGAAATATGAAATGTCTGCATAAGTCATTTGGCAGAAGTTTTACGCCAGATGCCCTTCCTGATGCAACCCTCCCCATTTATCCAGGCTTGGGACCGGCACAAAGAAATGCACTGGCTTGTGCATCCCCCTGTTTTTTAGTAGATAAGTTCAAAAAAGAAATCACACAAGCATTTCAGTAAGGCTCACTGTGAGAATAATAAAATTAGTACTGTGTACATATTAAATAATAGTTATGAACAAAAGAGATTATATATATATATTATTTATTTATTTATTTTTGAATAGGAATAACACTGAGGAGAGTGAGAAAATGAATTGAGGAGTGGACAGTGTGATGAGAGTTATAGATATATAACACATATGTTTGAGTTTTTAGTTATTGAAAAAGTCACTATTGGTCTGGGGGGGAGGGTTATAGAGAATAGAACCGAGGTTTCAGAGGCTAAATGGATAATTAGGCTGGGGGCTGATGTTGGCTATGGCCTTAATGACAAGGTTCCACTAAAACCTCTTTTGAAAGATGGGCCATTAAGTAAACTAAAACTACTATAGTATCATTTTATGTTGATGTTGCTTTAAATCTGTATGGAAGGAGATGGTTGAGAGCTGTGGACCTTTGTAATTGTTGTGAATGTATATTTAAATGATGTGTGAGTCGAAGTTTTTAAACATCTGATGAAGCAGTTTTCAACTGCAAAAGTGCTTATGTTTTAGATCTGAATAAAGCTTTTATACTGCTCCATTGTTTAATTCACTTTTATGTTTTTTTTAGAGTTCTAGATATCTTGTCAGTCAGGTTTGGCGGAGGGGCAATGTCAGTTTTTGGATAGATGTTTTAATAGTAGTTGTTTGAAACTGGTAGATTCAGGAGTGCTTTGGAGGGTGTGGTATAGCGAGTTCCATAGTTTGGCTGTTTGATTTGAGAATAGGACTTCACCATGTGTGTTGCGAGCTTTGCTTACTGTGAAAAAGTTTGTCTGCAGATCTTAGATTTCATGGGCATGAGTAGAGAACAAGTTCCTTGAAGGATAGGCAATTGTCAGGATGGAAGATGATAGTGTGTCTAATTAAGTTGGTAGAGATGGACCGGTTAGGTTGCTGCAGCCAATTTAATTTATGTAGCGCAATACAATGGTGTGTTTGTTGGGGATGGCTGCGAAGCAGGCTATTTTGTTGTAGCAAGTTTCCAGTTTGGTTAAGTAAGTTGGTAAACGGAGGGAAAGCATAAAGGAGTGTAGAAAGGAGGAAGGTTTTGGATATGGCTGGTCTGATATTGTCAGTGAGGAATGGCTTGCTTCTGTATAGTGAGCCAAGTTTGATGTGAACTTTCTTAATTGCGATGGCTATGTGTTGGTCAAATCTGAGTTTGTTGTCGATGGTCACAGTGAGGAGTTTTGTATGCTCATCTGGTTGGATGACTGTGTTGTTTGCTGAGAGAATGGTGAAAAGAGGGGTGGTAGATGATTGTTTGCTACTGGTAAATATCATTAACTATGTCTTTGGGGTTGAGGATTAGTTGTGATTTACTTGGATATGTTTCAATATCATTAGAAGCTTGTTGGGCTACTATTTGGAGGCCTGGTAAGGTATCTGCTAAGCAGACTAAAGTTGAATCATCTGCATACTCAACTACTTTAGCATGTGTTGTGGATGAGGCTTGATCATTAGATGTTGTGTCTTTCAGCTTTTCCCGGTTAGGGGTCGCCACAGCAGAACTCCGGTCCGCTAATGATTGGCAGTAGATTTTTACGTGCCGAGTTGCCAGCCCTGATGCACAACCTTCAACAAAGGTATGCCCATTCATGCATGTCCCCACACAGAAGACGCTCTAGCTGAGAATCGAACAGGACAATGTCTCTACTATGAGGTGACAATGCTACCGCAGGCTTGATCATTAGATAAGATGGTGAAAAGAAGGGGTCCTAGTATGGATCCTTGGGTGACTCCAACTCAGTCAGGCAGAAGTGGTGAGAGTTTGGATTTCCATCATATTTTCTTGTTGTCTGTCAGAAAGATATCTTGGGAACCAGGCGATGGAAGTCTTCGATAGGTTTAGTGAGGCAAGAGTATTAAAGAGTTTCTGATGGGAGACCGAGTTGAATGCTTTTGACACGTCTAGGAAGATTGATGTTACTTGCAAGTTTGAATTTAGAGTTGGTTGATGTTGTTAGAGAAATTAATTAGAGCTGTGGTGGTGCTGTGTTTCAGTCTGAAATCATGTTGGGAAGGAGAGATAAGGTTGTAAAATAGCAGGTATTGTAGTAATTGAGTGTGTATACATTTTTCCAGAATTTTGACACAGGGGAAAGGATGGCTATGGGTCTGTAACTGGTTAATTCTGTTGATGTTCCTCCTTTATGCAGAGGGGTGATATAGGAAATGTTCCATAATTTTGGGACATATTGTTCTGCTATAGATCTATTTAACAGAATGGAGATAGGCAGAGCTATGGCATCAGCTGAAAGTTTGAGGTACTCATTGGGTAAGTTGGTCAGCTGCTAAAGAAGAATGTTTCAGTTTTTTCAGTATCATTCTTATGGTGTTAGTTGGGAGAGGTTTGAGGTGAAAAGAGTTGTTAGTTACCACCTTAGGTGGAAGAGATTGTGGGGTGGAATTGTTACCTGTAACTAAGGAGAGGATGGTGTTTATAAAGTAGGTGTTGATTTGTGAGGCAATGCACATGCTTTGGTTATTGGTTTTGGGGTTGTGGCTTTACCTAGGTGGAGGACCAAGTTAATTGCCTGCCAGAACCTTTTGGGATTATTTTCATATTTGTTTTGCACAGATGTATATATTTTTTGTCTAGATCGAATTGTTTTTTTTTTTTTTTTATTCCAGAGCTGCTGGTATTCTAACAGAGTTTTATTTTCTTTTGTTTTCTGGTATTGAAACCAGGTTTTGCCCCTTAGTTTTTGAAGTAGAATGGTTTCTTTTGATGCCCAGTGCACTCTCTTATTTTTAACATGCCATAAACGAGTTGGTGCTAAGCTGTTTAGAATAGTTAGAAATGTGCCATTGAAGTATGTTACAGACTGGTTGAGTTGGAATTGCTGGAGTGGTGCCCAGTTACATTTATTGAGCATGTTTAAGAATGCTTCATTGGAGAAGTTTTTGGTATTTCTTGCAACTTTGTAAACTATGGTTCTGGGTGGTTTGAGCTGATGATGGATTAAGTAGGTAGGTTTATGGTCACTTAAATTATTTGGAAGACATCCAGAGAGAGAGTTGTGAGTGGTACTGTTAATAAGTGACCAGTCTTAGATACATTCCCTTTTGCTATGTTTATCTATTTGAGTGGGAAACTGGATAGTTTGGGAAAAAACATAGATTTATGAAGATGAAGGGGTTACCACCGGTGCAACTGTTCCAGTTTAAGTTGAAGTTGCCTGTGATAATGGTTTCATGAGCATAGGTTGATGGTGTCCAGGCTATGAGTTCTTCATTGGCAGTGGGACTATTGTTGGGAGGTATGTAAGTGGCAGCTATGATCATATTTTTCGTTGGGTAGATTCTGAGCTGTTTTACTAGGACTTCAAAGTTATCATAAGAGTATTTGATAGGTAGCCTATGCTTAGGTTATCTTTGAAGACTGCATCCTTCCCTCCCTTCTTCCTGATGCTTTCTAACCTGTGTATGCAATAACCTTGTGGGAGTATGTCTGGGTCTCTTATATGGGGTTTTAGCCAAGTCTCTGTTAGTATAAAAATGTCTGATGAGGATTGTGCAATAATTGCCTGAAAGTCTGTGATTTTCTTAACTAGGCTTCTAAGGTTCATGTTAACAATGAGAAGGTCTGAAGTTTTAATGTGAGGAAGGGGTGGAATGGTAGGCATGATGGTAAGTTGTGCAGTATGTGACCTGGGACTTGGGTGTATATCACCACTATGGAGAATCTGTGATAATATACATGCATGTTTGTGTCACAGTTTGGAGATTATGTGAAGGTGTTTGCTGAAGTGGTTAGTAGTATTGCTGATTGCTGACAACTATGTGTTTGAAGTGGAAGTATGCAATAGATTGGGAGGAAATGGCATGGTAGGCAAGTGAGGAATGGACGGTATTAGTATAATATAGTATGGGGCTATGGACATGTATCTGTAGATGAGTGTAGGATGTTAGATAGTATGCAGGTAGCAGTAGGGTATAGAGTGTGTGCAGGAGAAAGAGCATGGTGTGTATTCTTTGTTTTGCAATGTTAGGTTAGCTGGATGGCATGATAAAGATGATGTAGGGACAGAACGTGTTGGTTTAGTGTAGTAGGAGTAGAGTGATTAAGGACCATTGCAATTAAGTTGTGTGAGGAGAGGGAGGAGTGTTACAAATAGTGTATTGGTTAATTGAGGTATGACTGGTGGATGGGAGGGTGATTGCTGATTGGGGGAAGTTAGGGGAAGTGGTTAGTGTTTGTATAAGTCTAGGTGATTCAGGGGTGGGTGAGAATGGGGCTAGGGGGGTGAGCAGAGTGTGCCCGAGCATAGCAAGGATGAATGGAGCCAGCTGCCCCCCTCAGAGAAGAGTGCAAAGAAAAACAATCCGTATGAGAATTGGAAACCTTGGCGCTGTAAGGTAAGTGAAAGCAAGGAGGAGGTAGAGGCAAAAAGGTAGGAGTGTAAGCAGATAGTTGCAGAAACACTACTTTTATGGCCTTGGTGTGTAAGTAAATCAACAAAGGAAGGCAAATCTATTAGTGGACAAAATGCAACAAGTAAATGGTACTAGACTTACTTTACAGGAATTCCAATGTGGAGGCAGATTTATTTGGGACAAGATACAGCAAGTATATTGTTAGTTGTGCCACCTAGTGATGAGAGACAAAGCTATAGTTGCCTGGGGGTGGGGGGGCTTGCAGGTGTGCACACTGGCTGAAACAATGTTTAAAAGTAACTAGGCTAATTAGGCTCACTCTCCTCCTGGCTGCTGTGTTCCCCTGGCCCAGTGAGTCTGCCTCTATCAATCTTATAAACTTTATCCTGCTGTAAGACCTGTGTATGCTACCTGCCTACCCTGCAAGAACCCCCAACATAAGTTCAACTATCAAACTACAAACTAAAGGAAGCTGTTGCCCTATTTTTCAAATCTCTCGCCATCCAAAGAATCAGATAAAGTATGTCTGGCCTCTCTACTAAGCTGATAAGTTGTATTTTAACTAAAACCTAGACATTTGCTACAGTGTTGTACTTTGTATTAAATCTCCTACCTGAACCAGGTACCCAGCAGCCTACTTCCCTATCTCCCCTTTAGGGTATTTGTCTCTCCTTAATTTGCGTTGTCTAACTCTGTCCTCTTTCTTCTTCTCCCTCCTACATAATTTAAGTGTAATTTTAAACTGTCCATGAGGGGGCTCCCTTCCATAGGCTCCTATTAGCTTCTAAATAATCCTTACCTTTTAACTATTTTAGTTCAACACTAAACTACTCTGTTATACTTTTCTGTCCTGCCATTTATCCTACTTTGTCTAGTCCCTTCTCCTTTCCTCTTTTTTTCTGCAATAGTCCTTAGCCCTAGCTATTTTATAAATATACCAGCACTCCTCTCTTACCTCTTACTTCCAAGAAGTTAGCTGTATTCTGCTATTTCACTGATTTGTTTCTGTGAGCTATTTCTCACTTGCTTTTTACTCTAAAGTTCTCCCTTGCACACTACTTCTACTTTCTCAGAAACTATTATTCTCTCGTCTGCACTCTCCTCTCCTTCTCCTCTGCTGTTCTTCTTTGTTACCATAACTTTATCCTGCTCTCCTTCTACTCTCTACTAGCTACTCTTGCCTGTATTAGGAAGCTCCTCCTTTGCTAGCATGTCTACTTGGGGTTATCCTCACCCTAGTATCCCAGTTTTTCACCTGCCCTATTCCCCTCCTTCTTACCTCATATCCTGATCCTAATAGCATAAAGATGGATTGTCCAGTGCGGTGCCATCCTTGTTTGGCTCACTCTCCTCCTGGCTGATGTGTTCCCCTGGCCTAGTGGGCCTGCCTCTATCAAAGTAAGTATCTGTATGGCTATATTGCTGTTTTGCTTCTTTGCAAGAAAACTGCTGTAGTGTTTTATCAATTGTACTTACCAAACAAGCTTGCTTTTGCATATTTAGTTTTTGAGCTGAAACTGTTGTCTCTGTGAGTTTGTAGATTGCTCAGTGCAAAGGACTATTGTAATATGTAGCTTGAGTCCCACCAAGAATGTTTTCAGTTTTGCTCTCCCTGTCCTAATGTTTCTGTTCGCTTTTTTCTTTTTCTTTATTTCACTAGAATTGGTCCATATCTACCAGTTTGCTATCTTGCAGAGCTTAGCGTTTGTATTTCCCACACTTTAGATACCTTGACCAGGGGTCATGGTGTGCTCACATGTTTTTTGATACGTGTTGTTTTATAGGAATCACATATCAACAAGTACATACTCTGTTAGGTTTTCATTCAGACAGACTTAACCTGCATGGTTTATGGAGCATTCTGATATGAATGCCTTTGTTATACTACTTGTTACATGGGTAGTTTAATTCCCTCTTTGAAAGCACTGCCTCCATACTTCAGCCCACACGTGGCTTGTATCTATGCCACACAATTTGACTCGGGCTTACTGTATTACTATGGTGATAACTAGCATTTGGTCTGCTGTGCTTATATATCTGTGAATATTGGTTACAATGTGCCACTACTTGAAGCGTTGCTGATTTCCATTTATCAGTCCTAAAGCTTGGCATTTTAGGGAGTCAAAATTTGTGTATTGGCTTGCTGTTTTAGATTTACTCTTTTGGCGCCGAAAGAACCGCTTGGAAGGGGTGCATATACTCCTGTTAACGCCAGCTTATGTCTGCGTATGTTTTTCCTTTCCTTGTTTAACTCACTCCTCCATGCAATAGTGTTGCAGCGCAAGGTTACACTCCTTATCAGGAGTGTTACTTCAACTGCAAAATGGCTGTTCCTTAACGTTGGCGCATATTTGTGAATTGGCCACCTTTATCGGTAGTTTCTGCTAGTGATAACCCTATTGGTAGTCGCTGCTATTGAAAACTACACAATTCTAAGTGCGGAGTGGTCTAAAGTAGCATGGATACACTATGTTAAAGCAATTTTAAATCTGAAATACTCTTTGGATGACTCAATGAAACTTCATCTAAATGCAGGCTAATAATGTACATTTATTTTCCTTGGCTACTTTTATCCTTTTATTAAGAGGTAGCAGCGTAACTAAACCCTGCTTATAGGAGGCTGTGCCCTCTTTCTTGTTTCCTCTTGACCAAACAGCTCTTTGGCTTAAAAGTGGACGGTATCACCTCACTTAGAGAAGTCCCGACCAACTATTTTACCCTTTTATTTACACCTATTGGCCTACCACCAACTGTTTTTTGTTGGTAAGTGGTTGTAAATTTTTGTACTAAAAGTACACCCTGTTTCAGGGTAGTTGAATCTTATTTTATATATGTATATATATGTATACATATATATATATATATATATATATATATATATATATATATATATATATATATATATATATATATATATATATATATACTTATGCTGTAGAATATATATATATATATATATATATATATATATACTATAATTATATATATATGAACCTTTGAATATGTTTCTGTTTTGGTATATATATATATATATATATATATATATATGTTATATATGAAGCTGACATACCTATATATATATATATATATATATATATATATACTTCATGTTCCTCAAAATTCCTCAAAGTTCCACATTGAAAGAGTCTGTCACATATTCAGTGTTAGGATTTTTTTTAAGTGAAATCCATGGTAAATTGAAATTAATCATATTAATTCATTAAAATATATTCCATGAGGACTATCATATTTTAACCATCCTGACCTTCCTAGTTGAATATGTTTCTGTTAATGATACATTTTGCCCATTTGTTATTTGTAGGCTAATGTATACTCGATGGAAGGTTGAGAGCTATGGAAGCTGTCATTCTATTGCGATATCATTTGATTGTTACTGTCTTATTCTTTCCAGTGTAATGTATAACTATGCTTGTTAAAAGACAATGTTTTTAATTTTACCCTACATGATTTGAAATGAATGCTGATTGTTGAAGTCATCCTAGCGTGCAGTTGTTACATAATATCATTTTTGGTGTATGTGGTAGCTTTCTACATAGGAATGCATGTGTAAAATGTTGTTTATTAATGCTTATTCAGTCTTTCAACCTTAAATATCTGTTCTATGTCTTATGTTAGACTTTTTTACTTACAGTTTTTTAATCAACTGCCTTCTTTCTCCTCTCCTTAACCCACCTAGCTTATAAACTCTATCCTGCTGTAAGACCTGTGTATGCTACCTGCCTACCCTGCAAGAACCCCTAACATAAATTCAACTATCAAACTACAAACTAAAGAAAGCTGTTGTCCTATTTTTCAAATCTCCCACCATCCAAACAATCAGAGAAAGTATGTCTGGCCTCTCTACTAAGCTGAGAAGTTGTATTGTAACTAAAACCTAGACATTTGCTACAGTGTTGTACTTTGTATTAAATCTCCTACCTGAACCAGGTACCCAGCAGCCTACCTCCATATCTCCCCTTTAGGGTATTTGTCTCTCCTTAATTTGTGTTGTCTAACTATGTCATATTTGTTCTTCTTCCTCCTACATAATTTAAATGTAATTTTAAACTGTCCACTAGGGGGCTTCCTTCCCTAGGCTCCTATTAGCTTCTAAATAATGTTTACCTTTAACTATTTTAGATCAACACTAAACTACTCTGTTATACTTTTCTGTCCTGCCATTTATCCTACTTTGTCTAGTCCCTTCTCCTTTCCTTTTTTTTTCTGCTATAGTCCTTAACCCTAGCCATTTTATAAATATACTAGCACTCCCCTCTTACCTCTTACTTCCAAGAAGTTAGCTGTATTCTGCTATTTCATTGATTGTTTCTGTGAGCTATTTCTGACTTGCTGTGAGCTATTTCTGACTTGCTCTAATCTGCTCCATTCGCCCTTCGGGCTCACTTCGCTCCCCTACCCTACCCCCAGTACACTTAACCTTATACTACTCAAACCACACCTCTATCTTCTATTAACTAATTAACTCTCACTTTCACATTAACTTACCTATCCTAACCCCTGCTACCTTCATATACCTCATATTTCTACTCCACCCTTTCACTACCTCATTAACTTACCTATCCTATCACCTGTTACCTCCATCTACCTTTTTTTTTTCTCTTTAACAACTCTACCCTTTAACCTTTCTCTTTCCTCTATCTCATATCTCCTAGCATCTATCTCCTATTCTTCCCAGCCATGGCTGCTATACACAGGCCTACCCTCAGTAATAGCCTTCTCTTTCTCACTATTCTTATCCCCCTATTTTTATCCCATTACCTTACTTGCTATGAGCATCATAGCCTCTCTAAATTTCGGCTCCCCTTAAAACACACTATTTCAATCTCTCCTCTAGCTACACAAACCCACTTGGACATATCATCCTCATCATTCTACCTTCCAAAATTCCATAGAATAACCCATATTATGTACCCACACACTAGAAAACAACCCCCTTTCCTCTATAAAGTCTTGAAAAACCTTCACAGCCCTCTACAGCTCCTATTACTGCATAGAGATATGCATCCTAACCCAGGCCCAAATAATACAATCTCAGATCCTCATTTTGACCATCCCATCACTTCTCACATCTTCAACATCTCCGAAAACTCTCTCCTCATAGGCCACCTCAATATTCGTAGCCTAAATATAAAATAACCCAACTTCATGCCCTGCTACACGTACATTCTTTTGACATCCTATGTCTTACAGAAACATGGCTCAAACCAGTTACTAAGGATAATGATATAATCCCACCGGGTTATAACATCCTGAGATCAGATCATCTAATTAAAAAGGGTGGTGGTGTAGCAATATTATATAGATCTCATTTACAGGTTACATCACGAAACACCCAACCTCCCTCACCCAGTAGTGTTGAAATCCTAATCTCTAAACTACAGATAAATGCTAATAAATCATTATACATAATCTGCTCCTATATCCCTCCAGGCAACAACATTAACACTCTTGAAACTGTCCTTACTTTGCTCTCCACATCCTTTCCACAAGAAACCATACTCCTTGGAGACTTTTAACATTGACTGGAACTGTTGTAACTCTTCCCAGCCAACCACTCATATAAACCTATATGGTTTCAATCAAACCATTAACTCCCCTACCAGAACCCATAAACCTAGCAACAAGCTAACCACCTTAGACTGGATGCTAGTTAACAGTAATCCCCTTTCTTATAAAACCGGTATACTTCCTGATGATATTATTGACCATTCTCTTATCTTCATTGCCAGACAAAAAACTGCCATACCCAACCACACAATCTATAGAACTATCGGTAACAAAAAACACCTCAACCAAGCTAGCTTCCAAGCCGAACTTAAAGCTTGCAATTAGTCACCCCTTAAATACCTACCACTTGACAAAGCAGTCTCTTACTTTAATAATAAATTTCTACAAATCCTAGAACACCATGCTCCCTCTCGGACAGTCAGAACTAAGAATAAACCTGCACCTTGGCTCACTAAGGAGACAAGACAAAAAATCCTTCAAAGAAATCGAATTTGGTCTAAATGGAGAAATACTAAAAACCCAACTGATCATGAAATCTTTAGACAGTTGAGAAATGCTAAAAAGAAAATCAATAGTCTAAGATAAAAAGAACTACTACCATAAGCTCCAGCAAGCCCAACATTAAAAACTTCAAAACTTCTGGTCAGGTATAAACAGCCTACTCCACCCAGGGCACTCCAAAACTCCAACCCCAGCTAAATTGACTCAAAATTCTCCCAGCCAAATTGCCAATTCCTTTAATAAATTCTTTGTGGACTCAGTCCAATCATTAGCAAGTACCTTATCACCAGCCAGCATCTCCAACACACTCTCACAAGCCATTTTACCTCCTCCCCTCCAGTTACAGCCTGTTCCAACCTCTCTCATCCATACTCACCTTCAAAAACTAAAACCATGTACCTCCTCAGCTGACCTCCTTCCAGCTGAATTTCTGCAAATCGCAGCTGGAGTACTTGCTTACCCTATCTCTATCTTAATTAATAGGACCATCACAGAAGGCACTATACCATCTCTTTGGAAGGTCTCATATATTATACCTCTATATAAGGGAGGAAACTCAACTGAACTCTCTAATTTCTGTCCCATAGCTCTACTTTCTCCTTTGGCTAAAATCATAGAGAGATGCATTCACTGGCAACTTCTTGATCATCTCCTCCAAAATAATCTTTTAGCCAACTGCCAGCATGGCTTTAGGCCTTTTCATAGGACTACTACTGCACTGCTATCCTTTTCTGACTGAATTAATAAAAATCGTAACAACAACTTGCTCACCTCTGCTCTCTTTCTAGACCTCTCCAAAGCCTTTGACATGGTGAATCATCACTTAATGATAGATATACTTACTTCACTTTCAGTTGACACACACAGGCATCAAATGGTTTGAATCCTATCTTAGAAATAGACAACAGGCAGTCCTCTGGGACAACAACCTATATACTCTACTCCCTATCTCGCAGGGAGTCCCACAAGGCTCTATTTTGGGGATCCCCTCTTTTCTATTTTTATCAATGACCTGAAAACATCCTTACCTCAAACCACCTGTATTCAATATGCCGACGAATCGACCTTAATCTGCGCCACAGCATCTTCTGCTGAACTTCAGTCTAACACCTAAAAGTATTTACCTTAGTTGAAAACTGGTTCTCCAAACACTGTCTCCTACTTAACCCAAAAAAACCCCCCAAATCTTCTACTGTTTACCCCTACCGAGAAGTCTCCCTCTATTGATTTCACAATTATATCAAATAATGGCACTGTAATAGTACCAGACACAACTACTAAACTCTTAGGCATGACAATTGACCATAACCTCAATTTTGACTCGCACATAAACTCAACTATCAAATCAGTGAATAGAAAACTGGGATTCCTCTATAGGCTAAAACCCTTCCTTACACCTATAGCCAGGACTACTATTGTCCAAGCTCACCTAATTTCCAGCCTTCTCTTTGCCTCCCCAATTTTTACAAATCTATCCAAAAACAATCAAAATAAGCTGGCTACTTCTTATAATAACATTGCCAGATTTGCCACTGGATCCGCATTCCGTACTCACTATTGTCAAAATCTAAGGAAACTACGATGGTTGGAACTGTAAAACCAGCTTCTTTTTCAGCAACTAACCATCACCCACAAAATCTTGCATCATCCTACAAATACTCCCATTCTCTCTAACTTGATCAACCCATATAAAAATCTAAGTACTCTACGCTCAGCTAATAAATTACTAGCTGCAACCCTAAAATCCAATAACAAATCAGGTGATTCTCTATTTACTAACACCATTGGAATCCTTTGGAATAAACTTCCAAGTAATCTTATATCCCTTTCATCCACTCCACTGTTGAAAAAGCATCTACAAATCTTCCTTAATTCACAATGACTGTGTCTATGCACCAATCCTGGCTGAAACTCTTTTTGTCAAAACTAACCTTTTTAGTTTACTAAGTTTTCTGCTTTAAACTCTGTTGTCAAAAAGTGTCTATTTTTGTCTTGTACCTATTATTCTATATATGTCCTTTTCTTATTGCTGTTCCTTATTTGTTATGTAATGTAAATAAGCCTAATTCATAGGGTTTTTTTGTTACTTTGTATAACCAATTTGTGATTAGTATCCCCTTATGTTTATATTTACTCATGTATATTAGTTGTATACAGCTGTTGTGGAGCTTTTCTCCTCTGGCCTCTACTGAACATGGACATATATCCAGCTAGACTAGCCCAGTCAACAAATGTAAAATAAATAAAATAAACTAGTAAAAGTACCAAATTTGCTATAAAAATAATTTTAAACATCCAGTCACAATGTTTAAAAAAATAACTATTAAAGGACCAGATTTGCTGATAACAAGAAATATAAACATGCAGTCACCTGTCCTGAGTTTTCTTGTGGGTATCCTTATTAAAACATGTTATTCTTGGCTTGAAAGAACTGTAGGGAGAAACCTACAGAATGTATATGTTAAAGTGTAGATACACCAAGATAGATAAGATGAGGTACTCATGATTATGAGCAAAGAAGACTGCAAAAATGATGAGACCGGTTTTAAATAAAAAAATTGCTTTTAAGAGGCTACAGTTGAATGATTGATTTGAAAGCATATAAAATAATGACAGCAATTATGGATTTGTATGCTTCAGTTCATATGAACAAAAAATTATTTGATTTTTTTATGGTGGAGAATTCAAAATGCCTTTATTTTCTGGTAAACTACAATTACATTTGAATATATAAGTATCCATTTTAGGCCTACTATGAGCACAGCTGGCAGCAGACCAGAGTTTTTTGCAATTACAGTGAAATATATTGGAAGCCAGTAGCCTGTAATGTAGCTTCTTAAAGAGACTCAGTTCATTTCATTTTATTTTGAAAGTAAAAGATTTGTGTGTTACCATTACTAAAGTATTTGTTTCTATAGATGTGTGAAATCCCTTTATTCAGCTACACCATGTGAAGAAGGGATGATTGCTTTAAGAAACTCACTTACAAATAAGAGAATGGTGAGAAAGTATAATTAATTTTACTTAATTGTTCTTGTTTGAGAATGAATTCCACAAGTAGTTGACTGGCGGTACGAAGGAGGCAGCAAAAGCACCTAGTTCTGCAAAGTTATGCAGACTTAGTAACGGCTCTAAGGGAAGATAGGCTGAACTTATAATGACTCTATCATTATTGTATCCAGTTTTACTGTCCTTATATGCATGACTTATTGATTTTATGGTAGGGGGTTTTGAGCAATTGTGTGTTTTTATGATTACATATACAAGTCTTCAGGATTTATGAAGTTTCAGGCTTATAGATAGTAAAAAAAAATACAAAATGAAACAAATAGTGACAATAATGTTTTTACCCTTTGAAAATGACCAACCACACTGGTTAAAAATAATAAAGTCAAAAGTTCCTTTTTAAGCAGTCAAGGGATAACCTCCAGATAATGAAGGTTTTTCAAATACACTGAGTATAAGAGAATATTTGGAAACTATGGTTACCCAGAGAACTAACTTGACTTGGTTTCTGAAGAAGAAGAAGCTAAAGAAAAGGAAGGTTGGAATGAATTAATGAGCATAAAACCTGAATAAAGAAAAATACATTTAAAATTATTTATAGAAAATAAAATGAAGGCAGGTTATATAGAAAACTGTGCATCAGATTTTACTTTGTGTTTTTACTTGACATTTTTTTAAAACTTACATGTAATTCATTTAGATGTCAGTCGTGTTTTTATCATGCGATTGAGTTTTCTAGCATTTATGATGTTAATGTGAATAAATCCTCAGGTCTGAAGTCCACTTACTTGTCTGTGGATGAAAGCATTTACTTATTGTATATAATGCAGAACATTGATCAATGATGGGAGCTTCATTTAGTGCTGGATTTCATATGAAGCTTTTATTGCCATTATTATTGAATATCCATTTCACTGAATGGCAAATCACTGAATCTAAATGGTTGAAAACCCATTTCACTGAAACACCATCTAATTGAATTCCAAATAAATGAGACATCATACGATCAAAATCTCAAGGGATAATTTTACAATGTTTTTCTTATTGCAGGGGGAAGTCACTCTGCACTCCCATGTATAGGGTCTCCAACCCTCTTACTTAAGTATACTAACTCCATTTTCATACAGCTGTGACAATACCACACACAGATAATCACAGCCGGCACTCAAACAGAATCCACATCAGCAAAGATTAGGTATATGTAATCCCAAGCACCAAGTAAAGATTATTCATGTACTCTATATATTTCTGTTACTGATTTACAGATGTGCATCTGTGTAACATTCAATGAAATGGACCTTCAATCAAAGTGGTCATTCAACTAAATGGACTTTCAGCCCTTTGGATTCCATGATTTGCCACTGGAGAAAATGATGATGTCACCAAATGTCAGGAATCTCTCTCTCTCTGTCCATATATGTATATGCACATGTATATCTTTGTGTGTGTGTGTGTGTGTGTATATATGTATACATATATATATATGTGTATATATGTATACATATATATATATATATATATATGTAAATATATGGCACAGCCAAATATATATGACATCATGTCCTCCCCATGGTTGAGTGATGTTAAAGATATGCAGGTAGGTGCGAGCATGAATGGGCATGCCTTTGTCGAAGGTTGGGCATCGGGCTGGCAACTGGGCACCGTAAAAACCCACTGCCAATTGTGAGCGGACCGGAATTCCGCTGTGGTGACCCCTAACCAGGAAAAGCCGAAAGTCTTTAGAAGATAATTAATTTATTACATCCAAGACCCCATATAATCCTTTTCCTTTTATATTCCTGTTTCATTCATTTACATGGGTGCAAATTTGGACTCTTTTTGGGGTATATATACAGTTAAAATACATTTTGTTTCCCAATTGGAATTGATGTAATGATATTGGGTTACTTTATATAACGTTTTAGTTTTTAGCTCCATCTTTATTGCTGCATAATATAAGATTTTTCAGAGGTACATTTTCTGAATATTTGGTATTATGTTGTGTTTATTGGGATTTCTGTTTTTATAGAACTGTATTTGATTTTTATTTTTCAAATTAACTTTTCTTTACATTTTCTGATAGGTATATGTTAATATTTTATGCATTTTTTTTTTGCTTTTCAATATTTTAGTTTTTATTTATGTATTTATATATTTGAGCTTGATTTGGGTGAGTTATGGTATTGCATAATTAGTTTTTGCTCTTTTTACACTGTGGTGAAAGGGAAGAGGTTGACTGAGATTTTGTTGCATTTTTATATAACCTGTAGTGGTGTTTTGCAAATGGATTTATTGTTTTGGGGTGTTGTATGATTCATTTAAATTTTGGATGGCTGTTCAATGTTTAGACTGATGTTTATCAAATATTTTTCATTCTCGTCATTGGAGAAGAGGACCCAGCTTGCATTGTTTCCTTTTCATATGAAGGCGTACTGGTCAACCTGCTGATAAGAGGTTCTTTGGTTGATTTCTCACCTCCTGGAGCGCCTTTTGTGTGCATTTTAAATGCTCTTCCTCTCTTTCTGTGAGTTTTGTATTGGTATCCCATTTTCCTTCCATATCCCGAAGACATATTGTAGTTGGATTGGTGAAAGTAAGTCCCTTTGCATAGTGTGTATGTTATTTAAAAAAAATGGGCTGGACGTCTACTTCTGTTCCCTACTCACCTAGTAATCTCTGCAGATGGCGGTGGTTTTTCATGTGATTGCTATAGCAGCCTGTTGTGAATCATCAGCTTGAACTGAATAAGTACATTCATTTTTACTTTTTTATTTTTAATTTTTTGACCACGTGATTTTATTACACCCCTTATGATTGTCAGATGTTGAAATAAACTAATTCATTACGTTTTTCATGAATACATCTTATAGGATATCAGTATTCTTCTTCATTAACTTTGCTTGCAATTCTCATAATATCTGGATAGAGATAGGTAGATAGATCGAGATATATTTAGGGGTTCCATTCACTTTACCTAATCAAAACTGGTCTAAAAAGGTGATTTAATTACAACTGATCTTGCGATAGTCTCCAGTATATTGTATCAGTTATTGCTCTGAAAGTAAGTACAGCTTATGATATTTTTTATCAGTGGTGTTAGTTTTTATATGTAATATTACAGTTTACTTTATAACAGTGTATTGCATTGGTGGTGTACTTGTAGCATTTTTCTCCCTTTTTCCCACTGTAATTTATGATTGTAGAGCTGTTATATATTAGTTAGGGAGGTGGGAGGGGTACAGAGGTCTTGGTCTTGCAAAAAAAATCTTGTTTTTTTAATACTTTCTGAATTATGCTAGGTTAGATGACGTGTTTAGATGTACTGTCTTTCTTTCGATCAAAAGACATATCCTCCTACTTCATGCAGTATACTCTTGTTGAATACGAACTTCACTGACAGAGTTTACTGTTTTGTGTTTTCATTGAACTCACTGATTAAAAGTACAGAAGTTTATGAAAGGAGGAACACTATGTTCCTATTCTGTATAGGATGGGATTGGGTTCTTGGTAAGTAGGAGAGCATGTTAATGCTAATACGTACGGGTATACCAAACCTTTGGTTAACGTGACAGTCCCAGTGTTTAAAATGAGGTCTGAGTTAAGCTGACAGAAGTCATGCCCACTTTGACACACTTTCATTCCCAGCCACAGTGTCATTTTACTTTTAAATATCCTGTTAATCCACAGTTCCAGTCTTGTTTCAGCTCCCAGGATAAACTAATCTTTGGATTTGTGTTCCTCTTTGACTTGCATTGGATTGGGGAACTATGCTCCAATCTCCTGGCTCATATTTAAAATAAACAAAGCTGTACCATGGAAAAGGGACATCTTTGTATATTAATTTTTAAATTCTGCATCACTCGTGCTTCTACAGATGTACAAGCAGTATTCAGAAATCAACACATGTCGAACTAGAAGTTGAAAAAGGAACAGAAGAGTGTGTCTACTAATGCTCCAGCCTTCTGTCACACACTTGATTTCTATGGCATTATTAGTAGGTCAGAAAGTCACTACACCAGGCTAGCATTCAAAAATCAGAATACAGGAAAACATGAAAGAAAGAGAAATACGGTTTCTATTACTGTTTGTCTGACTTAGATGCTTTCTATAGGTAGAAGATATGTCATAAAATTGTTGTAGATAACCGGGATTCACAATCAACACAGAATAAAATATAAAATGAAAGAAACTCTGTTTACTAATGTTTTAAAAACCTTGCATTACTAATGTGCTTTCTAGTGTAGCAGCAGCAGTTAGATCACAAAATGCCTGAAAGGAAACTTTTCTCAATGCGTAAAATACACAGATTAAACTAATGAATTACTCACAGGGAGAGCTGTTGTCAATACAACTCCAATTTGAGAATGCTCAGATAGGCAAACCTGTCCCTTTAACAAAAAGACAAATAATATTCTATACCTGAGGGGTAAACATAAACACAGAAAGTGGGAGAGACACTCCCAAACGGACACCAACCCAGCATTTAATAAGTTTATCCACCACATAACCACCCCTCTCCAAATTCTTCACCACCCCAATTACCATCACCCGACTAAATACCGCTACATTAGCTTTAAAACCATAAGCTACGAAAAAGTCATTAAGAAATTTTTAAGACTCATAAGCAACTTTAAAATTAATCTTATGAAGGATGGAGACATCCACTAACCCTGGCCATCATCACAACAGTAGACCCAAGCACCATTAACAAACAAGCATGTATGTACTAGATTGATAGACTTCCAAACTCATTTCTGGTCTGTCATCTCAACATCAGAAGCAGTCAGGATAATGCTTGTATTAGTTAGACAGCAAGGCACTAATTGCCTGTTACTATTGTGTATTAGGATGTTATCAGCAAATAGCAAACGTGGAAATTCGATCCTCATTTTGAAATACAGAAAGAGTAAGCAGGGGATGCCTGAACATCCTGGAGGAATGGAATGTGACAGCCCAGTCAGGGTTTACTTGAAGAGTACATGTGGAATAGTTACATGCTGTATAGAGCTGGAAATTGGAGGCCTATGTGAGGCCTATAGCCTGGGAATTTTTGTTAACAGCCTACGGAGTGGCTATATAATGGTGTGTGTGTCTAAGTATGTATATGTAGTGGAAAGTACTTTTTTTCTTATTGAAAAACAAGTGGGCATTTATTTTGTTTTACCTTGTGGAGCAGTAAATAAACTGCTTTTATACAAACTTCTGTTTGTTGGCTTCTTCTGACTTGTATATATTGCAATACATTGTCTGGAAAATGTGTAATTCACCTTTATGCCTTTAAGTGCAGGCCAGTAGGGAATATGGGAAAATTCTTACAGGTTTTAACCAGATAAAATTTTAATTAGTCAGTGGTGTTTTAAGGAGGTTGCCTAAAGGCAGCAAGCAATGAACTTGAGGATCACTGTAGAGGTGGACACTGGACGCATAGGTAATGGATCTCCAGTCAGAGAACATGTACAAGACACCTATGGAATGAACGTACATTGGATGTACTTGCTTTAAGAGCTGGAAGGAGTGTCTGGGAAAGACCTGTAGCTTTTGTCTGTGTTTTAAAAACAGCCTATATTTTGAAGGCGATCTGTGGACTGTGAAAATTTGGTGTGATATTAATTTCCCTACAGAACTGTGATCGTTATGTTCCTGGTGTGGTTAACTGGTAACCACTAACATGGAGGAATTATTAACATATGAGATTGTGCAATCACAGCTGGGGAATGAATGAAGACTGGTACAATTATATCACAAGTACGGAAGACTTTCCCCACCACAGAACTTGTTTTAATAAGGTCTATATCCACTTAAATACCGTGTCACCTGTAAACCTAACAAACTGGTTCCAAAAAAGCACTGGTGAATGCCCCCATAACTCCCGCTTGTAATTATGTTTATGCTGATAAATATTAGGTTGGAAGGGTTAGACTTTCCTGCAGCCTTCTTTGTTCCCCAATTAAGGTAAAAACAGCATGCTTTCTACTGTTCAACAGATGAGCGTAGTGTGCTCTGCATCTCCAAACAGTGCATTTCTCAATAAACTAAGTGAAACAAGCATACTACAAAAGGGAATTGGAAAACGGGCTCTCTGCATTGTAAATTGAGAAGCAGGCAGGGGACTGTGTAGTTTATAACAGTAGGGCCCAGGAACAGAGTATTGGGCATATAAAAAGAAACAAAAAAGTGTGCTTGTAACTCATACCTGCACATGCTGCCTCTAGGCATCTGCTTTACTGGTTTAGCCTGGTTCAGCCCTTCACCTCCCCCCTCTCTCAAGTAATCAGAGTTACATAACCACCTATCTGACGAGCCATTTTCAAATTAACCAGTGCATCAGGTCCCAGTCGGTTGAGGTATGTTCACATACTTACGTATTTAATTCTTGTTTATCTGAGCTCAATGTATTAACTGTTTACTGCATTTACTCACAAACTGAAACCTTGATGAATTAAGGCATGTTTATTGGTACCAGCTGCTACAAATTACTTGGAAACTGCTGTTGATATTGTATCCATTTATTGTCATTTGCATTGACTTAGTGGTCTGTCCTGGGTAGTGTAGCATTGATAAGGGACAGAAATAATGAATATTAACTGTACCCTTAAGGCAGACATATAGGAAAGAGTGCCACTGTTTGTTAATATTAAAATGTGC
The DNA here is from genome assembly GCF_019279795.1 of Protopterus annectens. Lineage (NCBI taxonomy): Eukaryota > Metazoa > Chordata > Ceratodontiformes > Protopteridae > Protopterus > Protopterus annectens. The sequence continues at coordinate 432,019,071 of NC_056749.1, forward strand.
ACGTGGACTTGTTTGATAATCATGTATATTGAATGTTTGAACGATTAACTCTGTTCTTGGTATAGTACTAATAATCATATCCCCTGTCTAGGTGTTCCTACCTCACCTCCCACTGGAAGGCTTGTAAAAGAATAAGTATGGAAGATTTTCCCCACCATGGAACTTGTTTTAATAAGGTCAATATCCACTTAAATACCTTGCCAGCTGTAAACCTTACAAACTTGGTCCAAAAAAGCACTGGTGAATGTCCCCATAACTCCCGCTTGTAATTATGTTTATGCTGATAAGCATTAGGTTGGAAGGGTTAGACTTTTCTATAGCCTTCTTTCTTCCCCAATTAAGGTAAAAACAGCATGCTTTCTACTGTTCAACAGACGAGTGTAGTGTGCTCTGCACCTCCAAACAGTGCATTTCTCAGTAAACTAAGTGAAACAAGTGTGCTACAAAAGGGAATTGGAAAACAGGCTCTCTGCATTGTAAATTGAGAAGCAGGCAGGGAACTGTGTAGTTTTTAACAGTAGGGCCAAGGAATAGAGTATTGGGCATATAAAAAGAAACAAAAAAAGCATGCTTGTAACTCATACTGCACATGCTGCCTCTAGGCATCTGCTTTACTGGTTTAGCCCCTCTCCGCGCTCCACCCTGCCCCATATCCCACTCGCCCCCAATACTCCACTCGCTTTGCTCCCCACCCTGCCCCCATATCCCATCTGCCCCCAGTAGTACTATGTGTATAGTACCACTGGCATGCCCCCTTAATTAGCTAGCCAGCTACACATGGTCCTAGAACCCAGCAAACTCCTAGCACTATAATACACCCTCTATCCACCCCATTATCCATATTAACCCACCCATAGCTATTCTATTCTCTCTAATCTTTTATCCACCACATACACTCAATTCAGACCCTACCCTAGTAATTTACTATGACTACAGCTAAAACACTAATGCTGCTACCCTTAGTACCCCTGCTATTCATTCCTTATCACCTAAGCTGCTATGAATATGTACAGCATCTTGAAATCCAATACCCAAACTCCCAAACGGACACCAACCCAGCATTTAATAAGTTTATCCACCACATAACCACCCCTCTCCAAATTCTTCACCACCCCAATTACCATCACCCGACTAAATACCGCTACATTAGCTTAAAAACCAAAAGCTACGAAAAAGTCATAAAGAAATTTTTAAGACTCATAAGCAACTTAAAAATTAATCTTATGAAGGATGGAGACATCCACCCTAACCCTGGCCCATCACAACAGTAGACCCAAGCACACCATCTAACAACTCAACATGTACTACCCAGATTGATAGACTTCCAAACTCATTTCTGGTCTGTCATCTCAACATCAGAAGCCTAAACAACAAGATCCATAGCCTATATGGACTCTTAGCTGTTCACTCCCCTGATATCCCCTGCCTCACAGAAACCTGGCTAAAACCAATAACCAAAGATAATGAACCCCCACAGTACAACATCCGTAGACTGGACTGGATCTCCAGGAAAGGTGGCAGGGTAGCTGTACTATACAAGTCTACCTTAACAATTGACACCCAACAGCCACCCCAGTTTGGTAATGCATAAATTCTCATCAACAAACTAATAATAAACAAAAATAAATGCAGAGACATTGTCTGCATTTATATTCCACCCGGCAAGAATGATAATACTCTAGAAAATATTGGCTAGCTTCTAACTATCCCCAGGAAACCATTGTCTTGGGGGACTTTAACATTGATTGGAACACCTGTTCCTCTGAAACTCACTCCACCCATTTAAACCTCCATGGGTTTACTCAGATCATTGCCACCCCCACCAGATTTAGCAAAAATAGAGTCAAAGATAGTATATTCAATTGGATACTTAACAGCCACCCCCAAAAGTACAAGTCAGGTACATTACCCAATGATCTAAGTGATCACTGCCTTACCTATATTATTAGGCTCAAAGCCAACATTCCCAATCAGCCCACCTACAAAACTATAAGAAACATCAGGAGCTTTAACCTTGACAACTTCCAAAATGAGCTCAAAAGTATGTAATTGGAATGTCTTGAAATGACTCCCATTACAAGAAGCAGTTGAGTATTTCAATACCAAATTGCTGGCTATCCTTAACCACCATGCTCCTACCCGTACCATCAGTGTAAAAGCCACGGTTGCACTGTGGCTATCTAAAGAAACAAAATACAAAATTAAACTAAGAAACCATGCCTGGGCCAGGTGGCATATTACCAAAGCTCCTATGGACCAAGTAAGATACCGGCAGCTAAGGAACCAGACCAAAAAATCTGTTATTTTAGATAAAAAAAATCACTACACCCTCCTACAACAAAAAATATCAGCTAAAACCTCAAACGTTCTGGGCTGGTATTAACAATCTTCTCCACCCAGGCCTTTCTGCCACTCCTACCCCATCAGCTGCCCTTGATAAATCCCCTGTTGAAATTGCAGACAGCTTCATCTCCTTCTTTACTGAAACTATCCAGTCTCTAGCTACCCATCTCACTCCATCGGACATGCACATCATCTCTGGCACATCTAGCCCTGATCCAGCCAGCACCCAACCCACCTTTACCTTTCAAACTGTACCTACCAACCTGATCTGGACCTTTTTCAAAAAGTTAAAACCTACTACACTAGCTGCCAGCCACCTCCCAGCTGAATATCTTCAAAAAGCAGATGATACCATAACACTTCCCATTTCTATTCTGATCAACAGATCCATCTCAGAAGGATCCATCCCAGCAATATGGAAAATATCACATGTTATACCTCTCCATAAAGTAGGAAGTTCCACAGAATTATCTAACTTTAGACCTATAGCCATTCTTTCACCACTAGCTAAAATCATGGAAAGATGCATACACAAACAAATCATGCACTTTCTTATTCAAAATGGAAAGCTCGGTGACTCTCAGCATGGCTTTAGGCCATTCCACAGTACCACCATGCCTCTTCTACCTTTCTCTAATGTCATCAATCATTGTAACAACAACAAACTATCTTCAGCACTCTTCCTAGATCTCTCAAAAGCTTTTGATATGGTCAACCATCAGCTACTGCTGAATACCCTACAAACCATTGGTTTAGACCAACACACAATACAATGGTTTCACTCCTACCTAAATGTGTCTTATGGCAGAGCAAGCTGTCATTCCAACTTCCTCTAACCTTAGGTGTCCCACAAGGGTCCATACTAGGTCCCCTTCTTTTCTCTATCTTTAGCAATGATCTGCACACCACCATCCCAGGAGCCACCTGCATCCGATATGCAGATGATTCAATGCTAATATGCTCCGCCTCCTCTCCTACACAACTTCTAACCATCACCCAGACCACTTTCAGCACAGTAGAAACATGGCTAGCTAATCACCGCCTGCTTCAAAATCCTAACAAAACCAAGCTACTACTTTTCTCCCCTAACCGTAGAATTCCTCCTCCTTCCTTCAACATCAAATCTAGCAATGACACCATTATCTCTCCTGATGACCATACAAAGCTTCTAGGCATAATAATAGACAACCTTAAATTTGATAAACATGTCAATCACACTATTAAGTCCGTCAACAAAAATCTTGGCTCTCTGTACAGAGCCAAACCTTTTCTCACCTCCCCTAGCTAGGGTAGCTATTCAAGATCACACCTCCTCTCTACCCTTATGTATGACTCCCCTGTACTCACCAACCTATCCAAAACTGATCTCAACAAATTATCAGGATGTTACAATCATATAGCCAGATTCGCTACAAGCATGGCTTTTAGGACCCATCATTGCCAGAACCTCAAAACACTGGGATGGCTAGAGTATCTTACCTTTCTACAGTTCAACCAGCTTATAGTAGCGCATAAAATACTCCCATCAACCTGATAACACCCCTGCCCTCAAAAATATTCTCACCCCTCATAGTGCTCCCAGGCCATTACACTCAGCTGATAAACTAATGATACTGACCCAAAAATTCAACAACTCTGCAGGCGATGCTATATTTGCCAACTCAACCGGCAAAATCTGGAATCTGCTCCCTACTACCTTTAACAAGGAAACCTCACTACCCCTATTTAAAAGAGAACTCAAAAAATACTTCACATCTCATTGGCTGTGCTCTTGTTCTAAACCTGACTAACAACTTCACTAATACATGTCTTGCTACCCAACCTGCTGTTTAGCTAAGTATCTATGCCTCATAGCATTTGAATGTCTAAGCACTGTGAATAATGAGATCTGATTGTATTCTATCTTTACATTTTCTGATATGTCTTTGCCAATCAGATGTATGTCTGCACATTGTGTATATTGATATCTGCTTGTATTCTTTGTCTATATTTTTCTAAACATGTCTGCCCGAGTTTATCACTCAGTGATGTATGTACTGTCTCTTTTTTGGTATGTGGAGCTTTTCTCCCCAGGCCTCTGCTGAAAATGGACATATATCCAGTAAGACTATCCCGGTCAACAAATGTAAAATAAACAACTATTTTTTCTGGCCAGTGTAGATGGAAGTTATAGGACTCTGCTGTCCATTGAGAAACTACTCAGGCCAGATGACCCAGAGTCTTATTTGGTAGTGTTTAAGTACTATGTCCTCACAAAAAACTAGCAGAATGGGAAAAAAATTCTGTCATCCTGACCATACCGATTAAACTCTTAGGACAAGAAATCTGAACAAAGCCTAAAATAAGGGGGGGCAGTGGCCCAGAATACAGACGTATTTTAAATATTGCTTTTATAAACTTAGAAAGTTGCTACAATAACAGGATTTATGTTAGCATACCTTTTCTGAAAGAAACATAAATATTGGTCATTATTTACTGATTTTAATCCTCAGTAATTTGCCAGAAAACAATAAATGTTTATGAGGAACAGAACTAAAAATATTTGGCAAAAGTCTGGACATTCTGCAAAAACCTGGACAGTTGAGAGGTATGAATTCCTGGCTGACAGAAGGGAAACTAAACAAACTTATATGGACTTTGAAGAAACTGAATGCATGTACTCTGGTAAACTTAAAATAAATATTGGTCTGGGCTGTTATAACTTCTGATATACAACCAATTCAATTGTATAACATGACTGTTATTGTAGAAAAAAAAACTGTAAGTGCTTAGGTGCAAGATCTAAAGCATACTTTAAAACTATGGTTTGAAAGTCATAGCAACAGTAAAACAAAAATATTAGAAATGTTAGCAATATACAGGATTAAAAGAGATGTGCTTAGTAATATAAGAAATTTGGTACTGCAAAGTGATCCCAGAAATTCTGAGAGGTTCATCAGTAGTTACTAGGCATGCAGTCTGGGAGACCAAGGAACAGACTAGCCCAATTTTGCCATTGTCCCAGAGCACAATCTAATTAAATGACATGCTCAGAGTCGCACAATAGGCAAGTGAAATTGAGAGATTCAAACACTGGACTACAGGAAACAGGCACAGCTCTTTAACAACCAAGAGCCTTAATAGCTAGTAAACTAACACTTTTAGTAGAATGCTTATTAGTTAATGATACAATGTCTAAAACTGATTTGTCTACTTTTAAGGCTAAAAATATAGTACAAATCTGACATATTGTGTGACTCAGAACCTAACTCACATTGGTAAGTTTGGTGGGAGGTTTGTGCCTTGCTAGTTTTTGAAAACATAACTTCCCTTGTCAAATGTCCTCTGGTGTTTAAGCATAACATTATTAGCAACCAAATAATGGAGATAATATGCATTCCTGATGACAGAAAAAAAAATCCACTTAACATGTAGAAGTTTGTAGGGAACTGTTGCATCCTGTGGCAACAACCCCTGATTTAACTCATGATGTAATATTATGAAAATATTTTCCATGTTGTAAAGCAATGAGAGAGAGGCAGAGCAGCAGCTTGATACATACATATTTAGAGTTGGAGGGAGACCATGACTGTGACTAACAGAGTTACAATCAAAACCTGGAAAAGAGAGTTGTCATAGGAGCTACACAGGAAAATAGAACTTGTTGTGGTTAGACAGTAAAAAGGATTATGTCTGTTATCAGAAGCAAGCCCTGGTATCAGAATAATAGAAACTCAAATCTGAAGAATCATCTATTTTAGAAAACTAAAGAGAAAGCCATTTTAAGACACAAGTATGCAGAAAAAAAATGCTTGGGCAGAAACAGAGGATGAAAAAGAAAAAGGAAGGCAGATGAGTGAGAACCCACAGAAAACAATAAGCAGCAGTAATATGTAATCCAATTAAAAAGTAATTGTAATGATTTGCTCTGATGTACCTTTTTGTATGTGGGGAACAGCACAGAAAAAGAAAAGAATGCGAGAAGATGGCATCTACTTACACTAAAGTAGAGGTAGATTCACCCAAAAGAAAACAGATCACTAAAGAGGATTGTGCTAATAACGGAGAGTAAATCAGAAGGGGATTTTTGTTTTAGCGCCACCCTTAGTAGGAAACTTAAAGAAGAAGCTGCAGTACCAGAAGTTTTGGGGAAGGCAGCTTCACCTGTCATTTCGAGGCACATTACTGAAGAACGTGATCCTGAGATAGCAGACTTGTAGATAAGCCACCTACACTTTCAAAATGTACACTGGAAAGATGATGCAATACAGAATATAACTGAGGTTGTAATATAAGATGGTGAACAGGATGTTTTACCATTGATTTGAGTTAAAAGATGACCTCTTAAATAGAGTAAGTAAGGAAAAGGGAGACATTTGCATCAGATACTAGTGCCAAAACCTTGTAGGAAACCAAGAAATAACAAAGGCAGCCTGTATATATTACATTAGGGTGTCACCGGTGTAGGGAAATTATAATGCAATGATCTTAGCCAGATTTCACTAATCAAACTTAATGAAAGAAATAGAAAATGCCTGTGCTTTTTGTCCACAATGTCAGAAAATGGTAACACTTTGAAATGTTAGAAACCACTACAGTGAGTTCAGAAACCTGCAGACTGTTTGGCTGAAAAAATAGACTTAAATATACTAAGGGTGAGATGGCTATTGTCAAAATATTCCCTTTTCCCCCCAAGGTTCATAGGAAGGTACTAGGCTATTGGCCCTAGGACCTATACAAGCCCAGCCAAAAAGGTACCCTGGCTTTTGCCACCCAAAAAAATTATTTTCCTGTGCCACTGTCGAGCAGAGCCACAGAAGTGATCCCCTGGGTGAATTTCCTATTTCCCATCCAATCATCAAGATTTTTCTTGAAGAGTGCTAATGAGGATCTTTGTTTGATATAGTTAGGTAGTTTTTTCCAGAGTATGGGAAGTCTCTCAGACAGGAATGTATCCCTCCAGCATGTTCTGTTTATTGTGGTGACAAGGTTTAGGTCCCTAGAGCATGTAGCTCAGAGGGATTGGGATTTCTTTAAGTGGAGCATGTCCAACAGCTCTGGGTTTGACATAGCTTTGTATGTTGGGCAGAGATTGCCTCTTAGTAGGTAATATGCGACAGAGTAATGCTGGAGTAAAGGTATGGCAATCTCAGAGTTTGTATTTATAAGGATGCGGTGAGAGTGGTTCATTGACCCCCCCCCCGCAAAAAAGAGGTTAAAAGGAGAATGATAACTTGTCCATGTTATAAAACAGTATGAAATCTCTTTTTTGTTGTGCCAGCATGCAGCATTTCAATTGCTGACATTTCAAAAGGGAGCCCAGAAAGCAGCATCCCATCCTGGATATAAGTCCCTTGATCCCAATGCCTTACCTTGAACATATTGCTGTGGACATTCTGGGTTCATCAATAAAATCTCATAATGAGTGTCACTAATAGTGATAACAGACAATAGTACCACAATTACAGAAGCAATATCATTAAGCAGAGTTAACATTAAGGGTATTGACAGGGAACTGGTTCTGTTAGTCTCCAAAGTTTGATCCGTAAATGAGACATTTACTGACCAAGGCACTCCCTTTATGTCAAGAGTATTTCAACAGTTATGTCAGTACACTAAAGTTAGACAGGTTTACGGCATTAGTAATAGGTTCATAGGTTCATAGGTTCATACTAGGCTATCTGCCCGAGGGCATTTACAAGCCTAGCCCATCGTTTTCACTAGCGAAACTACCAGCCACCCCTTTAGTCATGAGGGAACTATACCCATTATTTTGCTGTGCCTCTGTCGAGCAGTGACACTGAGGTAATCCCTGGGGTATATCTGCGATCTCCCATCCATTGGTCAAGATTTCTCTTGAACAAGGCCAGCGAGTGCTCTGCCTCACATGTGTACGGGATTTTGTTTCCCCACAGCACATAGGGAGTCTTTTGGGTGATGAATCTATCCCTCCAGCCACGTCCTATTAATAGCCGTGTCAAGGTTTAAGAAGTCTCCGCCCTTGTGGCTCTGATGGATCTAGATTTTTGAGGTGAAGCATATTCATCAAATCTGGGTTTGACATGGCCTTGTATGTTAGGCAAAGGTCACCTCTATGAGCAAAGCGATGGCGACTGAATAGAGCTGAGGTTCTTTCAGTCGGGCAGCATAGGACTGACAGATTTTGAGACCCTTTATCCTTTTGGTGAGGAACTTTTGTGGCCTCTCCAGCTGCTGCAAGTGTCGAGGGTCAGATACATTCGAATGGGGCATTGTCGCATCAATCGGTGGTCTGATGAGTGATGAGTAAAGGGAGACTATGACCTCCCTTGATCTAGATGAGAATCCTTCATGATAAGGTGGGCAATGTAGAAGGTCTTCCCCAACTACTTTAGCTACATGGGTGTCGAATGACAGACTACTATCAACCTGGGTCCCCAGGTCCTGATAACTTCTTCTGTGCTCAGTGGATTGCCACCTATTTGGTAGCTAGGGGTAACCTTGTTGATTTCCCGAAGGAGTATTATGACTATGCATTTTTGGCATTTAACTTTACAGAGCGTGGCTCTGGCACCAGTTATCCGTTTCTGTGAGACCCTTCTGAAGGATATCTGTGTCAGATGTGTTTTCTACTATAGGCGCCCAGTTTGCAGTCATCTGCAAACTTTGTCGCTCCATAACCCCTCCATTATTAGGCAATTCAAGGTTAATAGGCCCGCCCAGGGGTTTTCAAGTAAAGTTTTTTTAACCCCCATAGGGGGTATACCCCTTTTTTTCTGGAAAAAAAAAAATTTGGGTTTTTTTCCCGGGTAATCCCCGAATTTCCAAATAAATTTTTTGGGGGCAGGCCAAAATTTTGGGAAAAATCGGGGTTTGCCAAAACTGGAAATTTTGGGGTATGAATTTCCCCTCAGAAGGAACCAAATTAATGGCCCTTTTAAAAATTTTAAACGCTCTGGTCTTAAATAAATTTTTGGGTGAAACCATATCAACCCAAAAAATTTTAAAATGCTTTATTGTAGGAAAACCTTGGCAGGTGCAAAAATTTAAAACATTCTTTAAAAAAGGGGGGGAAAATTGAACCCTTTAAAAAAAATTTTTTGGAAAATTTTTTTCCCGGTTAAGTGTGGGTAGAATATTGAAATTTTTTATTTTAAATATCCCAAATTTTTGAGAGGTTATAGTAGACTAGGACCTCCCGGGGCCCAAAGGGAAAAACCCCAGAAATTTTTCCCTTTTAGAGGCTTTTAATTTAAAAAAGCTCAGGGTTCAAGGCAATAAATTGGGTTTCCCCGGCTATAACGGCCAGTTTTCCAAACCAATTTTAGCTAGGGTAAACCCTTTTTTTGAAGTTATTTGTTATGATCAATTTAAACTGATTTGGCACTTTAACCAAAATTTTAAAATCTGAATATTTGTGTCAGAATGTTTACATTGGAGTTTGGTGGAGGTTTTGCCTTTAGTTTAAACATAACTTCCCCTTTTTTTGTCCTTGGGTAAGCAAACAAATTGGGCCCCAAAAAAAAAGGGGAAAAGCACCTGTGACAGGAAAAACATTAACATGAGAATTTTGGGAAATGTTGGGTTCCCGTCAACAACCCGTTTAACTCTGATGTAATTTATTTAAATATTTTCCAATTTTTAAACAATGGGAGACGAACGCTTACATACATAGGTTTTAGGAGCCTCTTAATCGGGGACTTTTAAAAAGGAAAAGTTTAAAGGAGCTACCGGGAAATAACTTGTTTGGTAAAGTAAAAATTGTTGTTATCAAAACAAGCCCTTATCGAAAAATTTGAACTCAATCTAGATACATTTTGAAAAAAAAGGGAAGCCATTTTAGCACGTTGGAAAAGCTTGGGAGAAAAAAGGTTTAGGACCTGGGTGGAACCAAGAAAACAATTTAAAAAAACGTTATGTTTTAATTTTTATTTGTTTTATGGACCCAGGGGGACACCCCAGGAGGAAAGTGGAGAGGCATCTACTTCCCAAAAGAGGTGTCACCCCCGAAAAGATACTTTGGGGAGAGAGTTTCAGAAGGGGATTTTGTTTTAGCCACCCCTTAGGAAACTTAAAGAAGAAGCTGCAGTACCAAGTTTTGGGGAAGGCAGCTTCACCTGTCATTTCGAGGCATTACATTGAAGAACGTGATCCTGAGATAGCAGACTTGTAGATAAGCCACCTACACTTTCAAAATGTACACTGGAAAGATGATGCAATACAGAATATAACTGAGGTTGTAATATAAGATGGTGAACAGGATGTTTTACCATTGATTTGAGTTAAAAGATGACCTCTTAAATAGAGTAAGTAAGGAAAAGGAGACATTTGCATCAGATACTAGTGCCAAAACCTTAGGAAACCAAGAAATAACAAAGGCAGCCTGTATATATTACATTAGGGTGTCACGATTGTAGGGAAATTATAATGCAATGATCTTAGCCAGATTTCACTAATCAAACTTAATGAAAGAAATAGAAAATGCCTGTGCTTTTTGTCCACAATGTCAGAAAATGGTAACACTTTGAAATGTTAGAAACCACTACAGTGAGTTCAGAAACCTGCAGACTGTTTGGCTGAAAAAATAGACTTAAATATACTAAGGGTGAGATGGCTATTGTCAAAATATTCCCTTTTCCCCCCAAGGTTCATAGGAAGGTACTAGGCTATTGGCCCTAGGACCTATACAAGCCCAGCCAAAAAGGTACCCTGGCTTTTGCCACCCAGGAAAATTATTTTCCTGTGCCACTGTCGAGCAGAGCCACAGAAGTGATCCCTGTGGTAAATTTCCTAATTCACATCCAATCATCAGGATTTTTCTAGAAGAGTGCTAATGAGGATCTTTGTTTGATATAGTTAGGTAGTTTTTTCCAGAGTATGGAAGTCTCAGACAGGAATGTATCCCTCCAGCATGTTCTGTTTATTGTGGTGACAAGGTTTAGGTCCCTAGAGCATGTAGCTCAGAGGGATTGGGATTTCTTTAAGTGGAGCATGTCCAACAGCTCTGGGTTTGACATAGCTTTGTATGTTGGGCAGAGATTGCCTCTTAGTAGGTATTATCGACAGAGTAATGCTGGAGTAAAGGTATGGCAATCTCAGAGTTTGTATTTATAAGGATGCGGTGAGAGTGGTTCATTGGCCCCATAAAAGAGGTTAAAAGGAGAATGATAACTTGTCCATGTTGTAAAACAGTATGAAATCTCTTTTTTGTTGTGCCAGCATGCAGCATTTCAATTGCTGACATTTCAAAAGGGAGCCCAGAAAGCAGCATCCCATCCTGGATATAAGTCCCTTGATCCCAATGCCTTACCATTGAAGCACCCCTTGAACATATTGCTGTGGACATTCTGGGTTCATCAATAAAATCTCATAATGAGTGTCACTAATAGTGATAACAGACAATAGTACCACAATTACAGAAGCAATATCATTAAGCAGAGTTAACATTAAGGGCATTGACAGGGAACTGGTTCTGTTAGTCTCCAAAGTTTGATCCGTAAATGAGACATTTACTGACCAAGGCACTCCCTTTATGTCAAGGGTATTTCAACAGTTTTGTCAGTACACTAAAGTTAGACAGGTTTACGGCATTAGTAATACATCTGCAGACCAAAGAATTAATATGAAAGTTGTTAATGGGGATGGTAAAAGCTAGGATCAATTGTTTCTCTACTTAATGTTTGTAATCGGAGAGGTATAACTACCTTCAAAGGACTTACCCTGTATGACATTCTGTATGCTAGCCATCCAATTGGAATGCTTGAAATTTCTAAAGGAACTTGGGAAGAGGAAAAGACACCATTTAAAAGTGTAATACGACACCATATCTTGAGTTGCAGGATCAATTAAAGCCAAGTTATAGAATTGAACCCAGATCATCAGGTACTAGTACTAATGCCCAATGACTAAAACTAATTTTTGGCCAAATGGTACGGGCTGTTTGAAACAATGGAAATAATAAATGCAGAAAACTATACATTTAGAGAGTCAGAAAAGAGAAAGGTAGAGCAAATATATCACATTAATGTGCTGAAGTCATGAAAAGAAGTATAGATTATTGTGAACGACTAAGGAACAAGTTTATACAAAACAGACCAAGGAATGTCTGCCTGACACGTAGACAGAGAGTTCCTTGTTCAGAATACAAAAGCAAGTGGTGAAACATTTTCTTTTAAGAAATACAATTCTGTTACCAGAGGTGTCAGGGAGATCTAAACTAACAGCACATAATACAGATTTTAACATACGGTGATTAATGTATTTGATTTAAAGAAGTATTTGCACAGTTTTCTTAATATACAAATTAAACTTTATCTGATATTTTACTTGGTACAGTGATGCTAGGCTCAAGGCCCCAGATAATTTATGTCACTGTAACCTCAGGCAAGGGTCCAAAGCAAGGTCAGAACACCAGTTACTTTGGCTGTAAGGACCTTCTCTATATTGTAAATGTTTAGTTAGGTACTTCCAGGATTAGTGTAGATAAATTTTACTGTGTTGGTATCTCATGCCTTAGAGTAAGTGCAACTGTCCTAGTTTACCTTACTGTACAAATACTGAGTTGTCTTTGGAATACTTTCCATACCTTGTTCGCTTCCTACTGGAGTCCATTTTATATTTTTACTCTATTGCTGTACCCCAGATAGTCTCCTGTTTGTTTCCCAGTCGTAAGACACAGTGACTTAGTATTGATCTTTTGGTTGCTGTCTGCATCTCTCGCTCCTACATTTATCTCACTTACTCCCTACCTACTTTCTCCCATCTGGGCTGGCCTAGTTTTTTTTCCCTTTAGTACACTTCATACTGCTATTTGATACACTGTCCCTTTCTATCTCCTGTTCATACTATCTTCCCTGTTATTCATGATAATACTTCTGTCTTTTTGCTGTTACTGTGTTTAACAGTGGCACTGCTATTGAGGTGTCATGGCCTATTAATACATTTTTACTTATCTTTTGCTGATCCTGACTGTTTTTCTGCAGGACTCCATTTGATCCCATTATGCTCACCTTCACTCACCACCCTACCCTCATTCCTATCCCTAACATTACTTCCTTTATACTGTGCCCACCCCTCTCTATCCAAATTCCAACCTATCACAGGACCCGTCACTCCTCCCATCTGTGGGAACAAAACCATAAAATCCACTGACAGGCTGTCACCCCTCCCATCCACGAAGTTTACATCTGCCTCATCTACTTTATTACATGCTCTAATGTCACTATTAGTGCCCCTAGTTATATTCTGCCCTTATACCTCTGACTGACTTAAAATATCATTGGTACTCCGCCATTTCCTTTCTCATTATTGCATAATCAGAATTAACTAACATATATCTTCTCTACTTCTCTTCATTTAATCCACCTCCCTCCACTTCATACCACTACTCACTTTTTCTTCTCTATAACTGCTGGAATTTCAAATGTTACACCAAGTATTGCATCTCTTTCTGTTGCTACTAGCATCCTTTTTAACAAACTGTCACTGTATACTTTTACCTCCATACACATTTTCTAGTGCAGTTTATTCAGCACACTATGAAATTAGGAGTAGCTGTACCAGTATATCTCCCTGCCTGTTTAATCTCTCACCTTGCCTTTAGTTTAAGCAAAAATACTTCACACTCTACTCAAAAATAAAATTCCTACAGGTCTCCTGTAAATCAGCTAATTACCTTTCAAAACTTCCACAATGTTCTGACCACCACCCCAAGCCAGGCCCTAAAAGCTCATCAATTATTATTAATAGTAAAGAACCACCCCTACAAAACTGTAACTTAACTAACCCTCATTCAAACACCACCTCAAACTATACCTCTTCCTATCTCTGTCCCAAAGATTATACTCAGTCTGTTTAATTTCACCTCCATAAACTGCAACTTGTGAATCCTTTAACTATTGACTATGTTCATTTTCAGCTTGTTATATCTGTCCAAAGATTTGCTCTTTGTTTGTACAGGCTCGCACGGAATTAACTGAAGTTGGATTTTGACATAGTTAATATGTCCTTGTTCTGTATTAAGTTTTGTAATAACTTTATTAAAATGTAACCAAATTATGTCGATTTACAGAAATACAAGAACCAAGCATCAATGTGGAGCTTTTCTCCTCAAGCCTCCACTGAAAATGGGATATTATTCCAGTCGAACTTTTCCAGTAAACAAATGGCAAATAAAAAGTAATAAAATAGAGACAGTTCAATAGTCCTAAAGATGATGGAAGTATTTATATTCTGCAATGATTTCAGGGAACTGAATAAGCATCTCAAAGCATGGTAGCTATCCCAATCCCTGAATTAAGGAGTTGATAGACAATTTTTGGAAGGCTATGTGCTTGGGCAGCACAAGGCTGATAAGTGATACCTGCCGGTATTCTTTAATCTCATCTGCCAATGAAAATAAGCTTTTGTAACCCCTGATGGTGTATTTCAGTATACATTATTACCATTTGGCCTATATGGAGACCCAGACAACCTTTATAGGGTGAAGAATAAAATATCATAATCTCATTTGTGAAATAGTGCTACATTGCCAACTACAATCAAAATTATACAAGAGTAACACTTCTCAATGCTAGAAGCCTAAACAAAGTATTTCATACCTTGCAGGCATTCCTAACCCTTGAAAATATTGATATACGAGTAGTAACTGAAACATGGTTTCAGAACACTGAAGGCATCCCTGCAGTGCAGGGTTTTAATGCCTACCACTTCTTCTGACTCATTGCTCAAGTGGACATTGTAGCTGGTGGGGGTGTATATTTGTTACTACGAAACCATTTCACTTTGTAATGCAGGGTAATGACCTAGAACTCTGCCATATTGTCTTTCCAAAAAAACAAATTTCGGTACAGCACAGTAGTCAGCTTAAACTAACCCTCCATTAGCTGGGCAACCTAAACAACCACAAAGAGGTATGCAAAGAGATTCCTGAATTTCATTAATGCTGACTCCTTGAACTAACTAGTCTAAATCCCAATGAAGGGCTCTAAATATTAGACCTGGTTCTCACAAATATAACTACCTCTTTACTTAAGAGTCCACAGTTTCTAAACCACTGGTTATATCTTACTATTGTCCAATAACATTTACTCTAGATGTCATAACTGAGTCATCTCAAAACCCCTCCATCTTCAGGGACTACTCCAGCTAACTAATGACTGGATGAAATTCAAACACCTGCCTCACCATGATTACTTGTTTCACATGCTGAAATTTTCACAGATAAATTCTATACCCACCACCAAGCTAGTGTTGATACTCTGGGCATAATATATAAATACAGTGCCAAATTTAAGAAACCCATTATCAGCAAATGATACAATAGGAGTAAGAAACTAATGGCCCATAAAAGCAAACTTAACATGCCATCAACTACAGGAGAGCTGAAAATGATCAACAAAGAACTTACAAACAAAATAAAATTCACTAAGACCAAGTACAAATTGAAAAGCACGACACATGCTAAGAATAATCACAAAGTTTTCTTCAGCTATGTCAGGAGTCTAAGAAATAATTAGCAATCCTCTGAGTTGATACAAAATAGCATCACATATTGTCCCCTGAAGACATTGCCAAGATTGTAACAGTCAGTCAGCTTGCAAAGCTTTAGGGTATCTTCCATGTGCCCAAACTGTCAAGCAGCTTGAGGTGAGCCGACTAAAAGACAAGTCTGGGCATGAAGCCCTTCAGAGTTTTCTTGCCAGCAGAGAGAGAGGGAGGCTAAGCCGTGAATGGATAGTGCTAGGAATAACAAAAAACATGCCCACACCCTGGCTTAAAAACACACCAAAAAGCAAGGGGGATGGAGGGAGGGAGCAGCTACTGCAGCAGTGATCATTCAAATATCTACTGTTATGGTAAGGGACCAGGTATTAGTTTTGGTTCCCTTATCAGAAAACAAATTGTTGGCTAAATAGCAGGGTCTGTTTAAAATAGAAAAGTTAAATGAGGTAAACTACAGATCCTAGACTTAAATGAGATGATCAGACTTGTTATACTAGTCAATGGTCTGAAGGAAGTACAATCCTAGGTAATTAGTTTGTCTGTGCAAAATAATAACTACAGATCAGGTAGATGATACACTACCCAAGCTATAGAAACAATAAGCAAGAGTTGGTATTAAAGACTAAGGAAGTGTTTTCAGAGCTGCCTACCCGAATAGATCTGATTCAACATCCTATAGAAACATTCGGAGAAAAGGAGAACGTGAAACCTTAGAGTGCCAGTCACAAGAAAAAGCTTTACAGGAAGTAATAAAGAAATCGCTTAAAGATTGTGATAATAAAGAAGTCCAATAGCATCAGCTTGAAAACCTAATGACACATTTGGGATTGACAGCGATTTTAAGAGGTAGAAACAACATGATTTCAAAGCAATTGCCCAGTACCCAGGACTGAAAAAATACTAGAAAGATTACAGAAGGCAAGAATGGCATTAAATGGGCTATAGTTATTTAAAGTACAGCACCAGCTTGCTTGACCTATGACATTGTGGATGGCCTCTCAAGGTGAATGAAACTGATGATTTCAAGTGGGAGGGGTCAACTGTAACTTAAGTTAAATCTCACGAAATAAAGTGCTCAAATGAATATAAATATTATTAATAGTATGTGTTCAAATGAATGTGAATATTATAACTAGTGCTATATCTGGGTGTAAAGTGTATAATTATCACTGCTTCTTAAGAAGTGTTTCATTTAAATATATGAAGTAAACAAAATAGTTTATTTATGAACAAATAAGAGCCTTTAATGCATTAAGTAGTTGCTCTAACTTTAAGGATGCTGCTTTAAGAGCAGACAGAAAAATATATACTGCGGTAAGGTTTGCTTGATCGAACAATGAATGTTGTATAAAAGGGAGGCTAAGGTAATGTCATAGAGAGTGCTG
Source organism: Protopterus annectens (assembly GCF_019279795.1). Lineage (NCBI taxonomy): Eukaryota > Metazoa > Chordata > Ceratodontiformes > Protopteridae > Protopterus > Protopterus annectens. The sequence continues at coordinate 432,036,260 of NC_056749.1, forward strand.
CTTACCCTTCTTGAATAGGGATTCAGTTACAACAAAATGAACGAAGACTAGGAAGAAGACACCAAAAGGATGCTGGAGATTTTTCCTGTTATAGGAATTCAGAACTGACTGTTACCAAGAGGCTTAGAGAGAGTGAGACAGAAAATGAGAGGGAATGTATCCCATCTGTAGGTACTTACTGTTAATTTTTCTTTATTTATTTATTTACCCGGAAG
>NC_056749.1:432048974-432051474 GCF_019279795.1 Protopterus annectens
AGAGTGGGGATAGGAAATTCATCCATATCCCTACTGTAGTGCGATCTCAGAGTTGGAGTAAATTAGTAGCAGGGGGTGTGGGGGGTGCAGGGGGGGCTTGACGTGATATGTTGTATGAGTTTGATTTACATCAGCTCCTATATGGCTATCATATCACATTTTCGGCAACAATGTCAACTCAAATGTGTTGATCATTTGGGGTGACATTGTCTATGCTCAAAATGTTTTGTTTCAGTTTAACATGTTGTTATTTCAATTGGCAAATGTTTTGCTGTTCGAACTAACAATAGTAAACTACAAATATATATATATATATATATATATATATATATATATATATATATATATAGATATATATAGATATATATATGTATACATTGGAGATTGCAATGCAGAGAGGACAGGGCAAATTTCACAATCCTCACTGTTACATAATCTCACTCAGAAAAAGCCAAGTATCAGGGGAACTATCTTTTTCTCTTTTTGACAAAAGTACTTGTTAATGAATGTCATGTATCCCATATATATATATATATATATATATATATATATATATATATATATATATATATATATATAGTTCCACTTGAAACCATTGAATGTTCAGAACATCGAAGTTCTGATCTCGAGACCGGAACATCAATGTTCAGAACATCAAAGGTTCAAAGTGAACCACAGAAAAAGAAATAAACATTCAAAAACTATTTTATGCAGGTGGGCTTTGCCCCCTGCACCCCCCATGTGGTGGGCTGTGCCCCCCACACCCCCTACTTTAATATTCCAACTCTGAGATCGCATTACAGTGTGGTAAAGGAAATCTCCCATTTACCGCTATATGCATTAGCGCTAAACGGGAGATTTCCTGTACCCTACCTGAAATGTCAACACTAAGATGGCACACACACACACACACACACACACACACACACACACACACACACACACACACAACATGCAGGGCACCTTGCTGCCCTGCATATACACCCAAAAGTTAACATTTTTACTTACCTGGCACTTCCACTTTGAACCTTCGATGTTCTGAACATCAATGTTCTGGTCTCGATGATCTGAACTTCGATGGTTTCAAGTGGAGCCATATATATGTGTGTGTGTGTGTGTGTGTGTGTGTGTGTGTGTGTGTGTGTGTGTATAGCAAGGGCAGGACATGAGTGACAATCACCCTGGACACTGGCTTGTCTGAGCACAATATGCAGAATAAAAATAAAAAAACTTTCCTTTAAGGGAAATAGAAAGTAAACCATTTCATACTACACTGGCAAGACACTCCAGCATGCCTCCCACTCCTTTTACTTTACCATGCCTGGTCACAACCCAGAAGACTTAATGATTGGCTGCGCAGGTGGAAGGGTTGTGCAGAGAAAGCAATCAGAGGACTTTATCTTTGGCTTGGTGGCCACAGTAAAGCAAGGTATTTGTTTGTTTTACTTTTGATTTTGTTGAAATGAATTATTGTTGGTGCACTACTCTCATGTAAAGAAAAAAAAACGGGCATTGAAAGGCTCATTAACTGTTTGTGGCTGCTGGTTCCATTTCTAAACATCACCTGCCACTACCTTCTTTTGGATATTTATGTTGAATAAGAAAACAGGTAGCAAGGTAAATTATATGCTGCTGCTGCAGATATCTTTAGTTTAAAAATGCAACTTGTAAAAGCTGCTGTCCTGCTGGTAGCTACCCTTTTAATAGATGTTTTTAAGAGCTTTTGTTTCACAGCCAGTACCTTCTTACAGCAGTACATTAAGTACATTCTAATGAATATAATAAAATGTAATAAAAAAAACACACTGCAGAACTTCATTGAAATGTTTCTTCACAAAGAAACTAAAAGAAAAAAAAAAACAAGACAGTAATAGGCATTGTGAAGATATGTGAAAGCTGCCAGTCTGGCTAAATATAATTTTGTAGATAATTCTGCCATTTGTATATATTAATATAAGCCACAGGCTTGTTCTCTTAAATAAGAAAATTGTATTGGATGTAGAACTTCAAAATGTAACCTCATCTCACTCTGCCAGAAGAAAGCTGATAAGTCAAGCATTGCATAATTGTTTGATCTCAAAACTTGGAGCAGAGATGTCTGGATGAAGGAATTCTTCCTATTGTTTTGAGAACAGTTAATTACTAGAATTTACATGTATATGTCATTTATTGCTGTGTTTCCTGAGCAGGTGCAAACTTACTAAAATGTAAATGTAGAGTTTCTGTCAGCCTGGGAACCAGAGAATTGTTAAGAATGATGTAATCTAAAATGTCAGCAGTATGTATTATCAATTTAAAGGACTTTCTCAGAGACAGAGAGAGCATTTTGCATTTGTCTTGAGAACATCCAACTCACCAGCACTCTGCTCTTAGACTTTAGTGTCTCTCTTAGAAATAGCTAGTTTTTTATGTACTGATGTCAGAACTATTCTACAATATTATTTTGAGCATTTTCCTGTGTCTGAACTCTTGACTAGCACTGTGTAAAGTATTTTCCTGT